>NC_138953.1:4372500-4640000 GCF_965226115.1 Aulonocara stuartgranti | reverse complement strand
AATAAACCTCCGATACCAGCCAACCAAGCCCAGAAACGACCTCACTTGCTTTTTGGTTTTAGGTCTGGGAATTGTTTGTATAGCCTTTACCTTTTCAACTTGTGGCTTTATTTGTCCATGGCCAACAATGTATCCTAGATACTTCACCTCTTCTTGTGCCCAGGCACACTTGCTCACATTCAGAGTCAAACCAGCCTCCTGGATCTTTGCCAACACAACCTTTAGATGCTGCAGGTGTTCCTCCCAAGACTCACTGTAAATCACCACATCATCCAGGTAGGCAGCTGCAAACTTTGAACAACCATTAAGGATAATGTCCATCAACCTTTGAAAAGTTGCAGGTGCCCCATGAAGACCAAAGGGCAACACGGTGTACTGAAATAAGCCCATTCCTGGAATTTGGAAGGCTGTGTATTCTTTACAGGATGGCTCTAAGGGCACTTGCCAGTAACCCTTACACAAATCTAAGGTTGTAATGTATCTGGCCTTTCCTAGTCTTTCCAGTAGCTCATCAATCCGTGGCATTGGATAAGAATCAAAACAGGAAATACTATTTAGCTTTCTCATGTCTGAACAAAATCGTAGTTGAGGGGAGTCTTTCTTTGGAACAAGTACAATGGGGTTTGACCACTCACTCCTTGAGGGCTCAATCACTCCCAGTTCCAGCATCATCTGAACCTCCTTCCTCAACGGTTCCACCATCCGTTCTGGTATCCTGTAAGGCTTAAGACGAAGAGGTTTTGTGTCTTTCAAGATGATGTTATGTGTTATGACATTTGTTCACCCCGGTGTGTCTAAGAACAAAGATGGAAAGGATTGCCTCACCTCATTCAACTGTTGCCACTGATCTTCAGTCAGATGTTCAGGAGGGTCTTCAGATTTGGGCATGCCTCTGAATGGGCTCATCTCAGCTTCTCCAACCTCCAGAATGCCACTGTCTTCAGGCCGAACATCTTGTACCATCAGGATTTGCTTCACACCTGCTTCTGGGGCATTTCTTTCATGATACTCTTTTAACAAGTTTACATGTAGCAGTTGCTTTGATTTGTGTTTCTCTGGACAAATGACCTCATATGTCACTGGGCCGGTTTTTCTGGCCACAGTATAAGGTCCTTGCCACTTAGCCAGCAACTTACTTGGTCCAGTAGGCAAAAGTACCAAAACTTTTTGACCAGTCTTTAGTTCTCTCTCACAGGCATGCTTGTCATACCATACCATACCTTTTGCTTTTGCTGCGCCTTCTGCATATGGTCTCTAACCTGTTCTCTGTACGTTTCCAGTTTGTCTCTCATCTGCAATATGTAGGAAATGATGTTCATCGTCGAAGCCACTTCAGTAGACCCCGGTGCCACTCCAGCCACCCAGTTCTCTTTCAGCATATCCAGGGGGCCTCTAACCTGCCTTCCATAAAGCAGCTCAAAAGGGGAGAAACCAGTTGAAGCCTGTGGTACTTCTCTGTATGCAAACAACAGAAAAGGCAACCATTTATCCCAACCTTTGCCTGTATCATCAATAAACTTTCTCAACATTTGCTTTAATGTACCATTAAATCGTTCCACCAGACCGTCCGTTTCTGGATGGTAGGGAGTAGTTCGAATGCCTTTTACACCAAGTTGGTCATAAAGAGACTTTATCAAATGTGACATAAAACTGGTACCCTGATCTGTCAGGATCTCCTTTGGAACGCCAACTCTGGAAAAAAGGTCTACTAAGCATCGAACAATGTGTTTGACCTGCAGAGAACGCAGTGGATAAACATCCGGATATCTTGTGGCATAATCACAAATGACTAACGCATATTTATGACCAGTACTGCTCTTAGGTAAAGGACCTATGATATCCATAGCTATTCTCTCATAAGGTACATCCATTATTGGTAATGTTTGCAACGGGGCTCGGTCTGAAATTTTGGTAGGAGCCACTTTCTGACATTCATGACATGTTTTGCAGTAGTCAACCACATCTTTGTACAATCCTGGCCAGTAAAAACATTGAGCAACACGATTGTAAGTCTTTGCCTGTCCTAAATGTCCTGACCATGGTACAGTGTGGCCCAGATGCAGGGTTACTGATCGGTACTCTTTTGGTACAACAAGTCTGGGTTTCTCCATGTCCGCTAGATACAGAAGTTTATCCTTTATTATGAAAGGTTCTCCAGTTACACCTTTAAGCCCTACATCATTTTCTTTTCCATCATCCACGTTGCATGCTTTCTTAAAGAGAGGTTTTAAAGATGAATCATTTTCCTGTCTTTCTCTAAAATTATTGGGAAACTCCCACTGAAGATCAATAGGTGGAGACTGGTAAGGTTGGTTCTGGAAATTTTGCCCTACCACTGTTTTTATTTTTCTCCTGCCTACGTTGTCGTTTTGTTTTCCTGAGTTTACTCCCTCCTTCAAATAAGTCTTCATCTACATCAGGCAGTGGTTCTAAACCCCTTTTCATTGAACGAGTGACAACAGCACAGGAATAGGCTTCAGAGTTATTAAGAACCAAACTGTCTAAAATTGGTAAGTCTTCTCCCAGAATGACATCATATGCTAAATGATCCAACACTCCTACAGTTAACATAAATGCTTGTCCCTCAAGTTCAATAGTGACATCTGCTGTTGGATAATCTTTTTGACACCCATGAACACAAGTAATATTTACAGGTTTGTTAAAGTCAGGTAATACATTGCTCAACATAGAAGATTTAACCAAGGTTTGTGAGCTACCAGTGTCAGCAAGAGCCTTTACTGTTCGGCCATTTATTGAAACATCTACCACATGTTTATGTGGCACTAAACCATCACCAGTAAGTTCCCCCTCAAGACCTGTGGAGGGAACTACACACAACTCTACTGACTTTGGTTTTCTTAGGGGACATAAAGAAGCTTTATGACCAGGCTGCTGACAGTAATAGCAAATGAGGTTGTACCTTTGACTGCAATGTATAGGCTTCTTACCACCCCTAGTGTCCAAGCTTTCAACACTAGTCACCCCTGGAGGTTTTACCTCCCCAAACTTTGGTCTCCCCACAGTCATCTTTGACTTAGAAGGTTCACGATGAGCAGCTAGGTAACGTTCAGCCAGATCTGCAGCTTCCTCTCCTGTCTTTGGGTTGTTCTCTTTCACCCATGTGCGGACGTCTGACTGCAGCACGCGAAGAAACTGTTCCAAAATAATGGTTTCGCCGATCTCTTCTTTGCTCCGACTGTCAGGACACATCCATCGCTTATAGAGTCCCTTTATCCGATTGTAGGTTTCACGCACACTCTCTCCCACGGGTACACTGGTGCTCCGGAACCGGTATCTGTAGGTCTCCTCTGTTACATTAAACTTGGATAACACAGCAGCTTTAATGGCCTCATAAGAGTCAGACTGTTCTTCATCCATGCCAGCATAAGCTTCAAGGGCTTTTCCAGTCAATAAGGTGACCACTCTAGCTGCCCATTCAACTTGCGGCCATCCCCACGTTTTAGCTATGCGTTCAAATCGTACAAAAAAACTTTCAGGATCCTCACCTTCCCTGAAGTCAGGTATTCTTGGCTCACCCCCACGGTGTGTTTCTGCTCTCTGCACTGGAGCAGGTTGAACGACGTGCATTTGAGACTGTACAAGCAGTGGATGAGATGGAGGAGGCAGCTCAGCTTGGTGTTCAGTGGCTCCGTGAGGTGGCTGTACAGCTGATAATGGAGGCAGCTGCCCAGCCTCTTGCTTTGGACAAACAGCTGCTGTGGAAATGTCACTCTGGACAGAAGGCTGAAGTTCAGAATGTACAACATGTTGCAGCCTTGGTATATTGTCACGCAGTTGTTTTATCTGTTCAAACAGTATTGCTTCTGTTCTTTTAGAATGCCGCATAAATTCTCTAATTTCATCAAAAATATCCGGTTCAGAAAGTTCTTTACTCACGACACCAACTGCAGTCTGCTTAGGTCGTACTACTGGTTCAAAATCATCCTCATCAGCCATTGCTCCTTCAGGTGGTGGACCTGGCTCAATTGTTCGTCCACCTTCTCTTTCTTCCATGTCAGCAAGGGGGTTTTTCCTTGTCCAACAGTTTCTTCCACGTCCTACACCCCTCATTCAGCGTGTTCTGTCCCTCATTCACAGGCGTAACTGAATCCCACTTCTGACGCCAACTGTGACGCAGTGAGGGGCGGTGAGGGAAACATCAGACTTCACTCTATCTTAATTAAAGTAATTGTTTTATTATCTCTTGCCAACATCATGCACATGCAGACAGCAACTTCTCAAAATGGCCCCCAATCCATTTCCTGCTCCCTTTAAATACTCTAAAGACACACCTTCTTAATACAGACTGGCCTATAAAAGAGCTTCAATTGAGGCAGGCTTCCTCTATACTGGGAAAACAAGATGGCCACCACAAAGGTAACCTGCAACACTTTGTTACTTAAATGCTTCCCAACATAAGGAAATCACTGTTTAGTAGTGATATTACGTTCTGTATCGAGGCTTCGGAGCGTGTGTCGAGTAATGGAGGGGGCGTTTCCGCGAAGCGCGTATCGAGGCTTGCTTCATTTATGGGAGGAGCTGAAAATGATGACGTCCGAAGCCTCACTGCCCGGCTGTACCACGTGACTGGTTCATGAAGTGGTTCGAACTTTGTCGCGAGATATGACAGCGATATAAACCCCTCAGACTTCAATCAAAATGTGGGTGTTTGATGGAGAGTTGCGGTTAGTGAGAGTTTGGAGACCGTTTGGAGGTTTATGAGAGTGAGGAAAGTCAGGAGAGAATGGAGCCAGCTAAGAAGAGGAGGATGTCCTCCCCTGTGTGGGAACATTTTGATCTTATTCCTCCCAGCAAGGTATGTAAATTTCTACAGAAGATGTATTTTCATGATACTGATGGTGCAATACAATTTATGTTGAGCTGTCTTGACTTTTGTACAAGGTGAAGTGTTTGCTATGTGCCAGGGAGCTGGGATATAACAACAACACCTCATCCATGCTTAGGCACTACAGAGCTTTGCATGAGAATAAGGGGGACACCGATTGTGGAGCAAGACCAGGTGAGCCATCAAATGCAATGATAATATAGGATGCAGTAATGTTACTAAATGATATAACAATATTATACAACTGTAATAAGTTACGTGTGTGATATTTATATTTGTGCTTTATCTTTATTGTCTTTCCTCAGGAGAACAATCTCAAATAGATGAAGACCTGGTCAGCATGGTGATTGAGGACTCCCAGCCATTTAGCATTGTGGAGGACAAAGGATTAAAAAGATTTGTTAAATCATTAAATCCTAGCTATGTTCTCCCCACTAAAAAGGTCATAAAAGCAGTGAAAATTTAGTTTTTACAGAATAAAATGTGAACAGGCAGGACTGTGTAGCTGTCCATACCTCAACGTTACAAAAGCACAACTACTGTCCACACCCCAACCACACCTCACCTCACAGTAAATGATCATTTCCATTTCAAGCATTTCCAAATAATCATTTCCCATACTGCCACTATAAATATACACAGTATAC
Source organism: Aulonocara stuartgranti (assembly GCF_965226115.1). Taxonomy (NCBI): domain Eukaryota; kingdom Metazoa; phylum Chordata; class Actinopteri; order Cichliformes; family Cichlidae; genus Aulonocara; species Aulonocara stuartgranti. The sequence goes on along the minus strand of NC_138953.1, from coordinate 4,634,507 downwards.
TGCCATCACTACAATATACATGTTTTACACACTCCTTTTGTTGTTGACATTTACAGGCTGTGTGCAAAATGCCACACTCTTCAAATTCATGCCAGCTATTATTTTTACGTCCAGTAGGTGTCCTGCTAGAGCAAATGAAGCTTCATGAAGCTTCGCGTTGGGGTGAACCAATTGGATGAAAAGCTTCAGTGCTTCATGGGGCTTCATCTGCCCATCACTACTGTTTAGGGGAATTAAAGCATTAAAACCTAGCCTTTTATTTCAGATTACCCGTAAATAATTTTACTTATTACTTTTGACTTTTTGAACAATCTAATTCTATCAAAAACATCTGCACAATGGTGCCATAGAAGCTAATCAGTTTAGTTATTGTGGTTTTTTATTTCCTTTGACTCACGACTTGAGTCAAAGCTTCCTTGCAACAGGTCCCTGGTGTCATGTGATCAGAACCTGTTCAGCATACAAGGCTGGAAACTAAAGGAGACATCTGTGGATGTGTTATTACTTGAAATAGTGTTATCTTGTAATAGTCGAGTAGGAGATAAAAGTGATCTTGTTGTCACTCTTTATGGACAGCACCCAGGGGATATTTGATCCCCTGGGTGCACAGTTCAACAGCAAAAACTGTAGATGACACAGAAATGACTGTAGTTTAAAAAAAAATAGCTAAAATACTAAAAAATAATAATAATAATAAAAATGTAAAAAAGCATCTGTCTTTACATACAATATATTATGCTTTGACTAAAAAAAATGTCCCAAACAAGGAAACGATTTACCTACAGTCCTCAAACCTAAAGTGAAAGCCAGGGTTCCTGTTTCACTGTAATTAATTAACCACTCACAATCACATTGCACAGCTTAATGCAGTCCTCTAATGCAGCGAACCCATAATCCTATTAGTCAGCACATTTCCTGTCCGACTTTTTATAATTCTGTCTGCTGCCAGTCACCTTGTTGCCGAGCTCTTGTGCAGCCACAGCAAATGCAGCATTGCCAGGATGTTTCCTCATTTCCAGATGAGGTCACAGTCATAAAACCTGTCTCCTTACACAAACATAATTCTAAGACTCTTTCACTTTTCATATTTGATGCAGATTACTACAAGTTCTGAATCTAATTCTCATTTTCAGCTGTTAATTTAGATATTAATTTTAAAAATAATGGGCTCCAGTGAACTTTCTCAGCTTGTAACGTCCAATGTAATAGCAGAGAAAAACAGAACCAGAAAAACTGCGCTTGGAAACCAGTTTGTTTGATTTGCTAAAATCAAAAACTCAGAACAAAATGTAAGTAGCATCGTGCTCTGATTGTACTTAATCTACTTAGAATCAGTACAATCGTAAAAGATTTAAGTATCAGAAGGGCTATAATACATTATTTGCAGTAAAGCTTTCGGGAGCGGCCTCCATTGGCTCATTTTACAGTGATTCTGCAGTTTTTCCTCTAGAGGGTGCGCTTTCCCTTCATATGAATAGTATTTTACTGGGAAATTCAAGAGAAACACTTGATTTCCCTTCCTGTCACAAGACTGCCTATCTCACTCATTTGTGTGGTCAGTGAAAGTGAGTCATGATGGGAATCATTCCAAAACGTGTGTGTATGTGTGTGTGTGTGTGTGAGTGTGTGTGTGTGTGTGTGTGTGTGTGTGTGTGTGTGTGTGTGTGTGTGTTATTTGATTTTAATCCACCACCAGCATGAGTTCAAAGCGATTGTGAGTTCAGATTAGATGGCATTATGAATTTAAGAGGACACACTGATCTCGACACAGACTACGAGACAGTCAGACATACAGATTAACCGTGACCGCACACATAAATGACTGGGGACACAGATAGTATGTGCTACTTAAATTACCATGTAGTTTAATCTACTCATACAGTGTAGTGTTTTTTGTTTGATGCCTATCCTATATTTCAGTCCATCTTCATTTCAATATACTTTAATAAGGATTTCTATATTTATCGAGAAGCATAGATTTATATTTAACAATATCATCTAGCCCAGGTTATACCTACAAAATATAGACCTGCAAGAAGTTAAAGGAAGAACCTAGACCTCTGACCAGATCAGGTAGATGGTTGAGATCTGTAATGAGGGGCATTTTGCTGGCATGTTTTGGATCCAGATGTCTCCTTATAAAAATAGTCATTTGTTAATCTTTATCTTATTAGCAAATATTTGTATTATGATGGAAACGATATCTTCCAAGGTGCCACGGACTGCCCTAAGGGCAGGCAGAGAAGGGATTAGCTACTGAATGGTTTGGATATGATACAATGTTAAATGCTATGGTGTGCACAGTCGTCAGACTTTTACCCAGAAATGACAGTGATGGGAGATTATGGCCAACATGTTAGACAGCCCTCTCCACGTGCTTAGTCAAACCACTAAATCAGGGGATGGAAAAATCAACCATTCCAGAAACATGAAGCTGTTTGGGCTGCACGTGCTTGCCCAACACATTATTAGTAACCTGTAATTTGTTTTGTTTTTTAACTGTGTAAACTCTTTATACTGCAGCATAACACTTTTTGTTAACAGTTAAGATTTAAGACATTTTCACTCTCTTGCCAAAAGTTAGAAGAAACTCATACAATAATAATAATAATAATAATAATAATAATAATAATACAATAATGTTTATACCTTTAAGTGTGCAGCTAGAGCTAGCATCCAATTGCAAAGCATTTCAAATGTCATTTATGGAGTTTGTCATAAAGGTCAAGTCTATTTTATTTACATTATGCACGTCATAAGTATATCATGCAACACCTGAACTTTGTTTAGGGGTTAAAAACTGTTAAAGCTACTTTAAAAACTATAAAACAGACCAGGAGCCAGTTAGCCAGGTTAGCTATCTCTCGTGTAAGCATTAGTCATAAGCTAAGAGGAGCCACTGGCTGTAACTAAATATTTAGGCTACTATGTTCATATATATGTAATAAGCAATTTACTTTTTCAAAGAATTACTCCTGTTTCAGCTCAAATCCTCACTGTATAACCAACAGGTCTCAATTAGCATGTCTAGCTTAGCTAACAAAATATAGTTAGGAAAGCATCTACATTGTGGTAGGAACTGCATCGTATTCAACATTTTGAATTTGTGGTGTGAAAAGACAAGAACAACATGTCAGAGAAACAGAAGTGTGCCCAGGTGATATGTGTCAGTCAGCAACCATGATGACACATAAAACACGATGACAGCAGTGTTACAGGTGCATCACAGCAAGGCTAGCATTTAGGTCAGCTGCTCTGAGGGAAATTCACAAGCCTTTTGCTCGTCATGTGGTTATGATTCTATCACTATGCAACTGGAAAATATCAATACATTCAGATACAGAGGCAACAAATATATACACTTGCACTTGCTGCTAATTTTTTATAGGTAAAAGTACTCCAATAATTTACCTTGATTTACCAAACTGAAATAGAAATGATTGCTGGTTATATTCACATTAGACATAAACACTGGTCAGCAAGCATGTGTATGAACCCGTTTGCTGGTCATTCAACACACCAGCTATGCAATCACTTCATATTTCACACTGACTATAATGGACCAAATTATAAAGAGAAATAGCACAGGTTTAGAGTAAATGACAGCTTCCAAGAATTGTTTTATCTTCATAATTCATACTTGTGTAATTCTGAAAACAGCAAAACAAAAAGTGAAGTAAAACCATTGCGGTGCATTATCCAGTCAACCATGTGACACCAAGCAAAGCAGATGATACACTGAAATTACCAAATTGACCATCATTATTATCATTATTATTATTTAGAATTATGTGTACATTTCCATTAGCCTTAGATTGCACTCTCCTTGGTGATGTTTTGGTTTGTCAAGAGCATTTCATGCATCTGTTGTCTGCAATTTGAGGCTTTTTCATCTTATGTAACACAACATCGAAGTCGACTTTGTGTTCATTTGAGACACTGTAGTACAGCCTGCTAATACCTGACCTTCAGCAGCTCTGATATTAAGAATTGCATCAGTTTTACATTTTATCACAATTGACTATTGTTACTATTTCTAACTACTGGATTGAAGTCTCGGGACAGAAACTGTCTTTCTGGCAAAACTTCAAATAATGCTGTGTCGTTGACCGCACCTCAGCCAGTTATGTAGGAAGTCAAGGTGTTGCCTTTGACAGGTGACATTCAGAAACCTTGCACATGTCATCATGTTTATCCCAGGTATGTACCTGTGGGCAGAGAAGAAACTGGATCTTTGAGATGCAGTATCACCATCGATATTCTCAGACTGCACAAAGAACAATTGAGTTCAAGAGCAGATCATATATGTTAATACAGTATGCCTCTTAGAATTTTGCAATGCTTGCAACAAAAAAACTTACTTTTTTAGTTTTAAGTCAGTGTACTAATTTTTAACTTTGTTAAGTAGATCAAGACTTGAAACCAAATGTTTAGTTTACATGTTGGTCTGTGCTATGTTTGATGTACTTAATTCCCCATATAGGGATCGAGGTTATCTTAGTGGGCCATGTAACCTGACTGTTAAGAGGATATACAGCAGCTAAGAGCGTATGCTGTCATGATATGTTCCTTAATAGAGATGCTCTTGTTTCTCCAAGAATTATACACGTCTTGTCAATTAAAGGATGAAAAAACACTTGAAACATGAGACACAACGAAAAAGTTTGCTTTCCTCTAAAATATCAGGTCAGGGTTACCAGCCATGATGACTTTGAGCTCACAGGGTTAACTGAATAGAGGATAAATCGGAAGATAGATTTGTAAAGAAATGGATGTGTTTGCATCATTAAAGACAATTAGAACTGTCCTCCAGGTGAGGACAGAGGATCAGGGAGTTTTAGTTTCCTGGACTTAATCCACCTGCTGTGACGGAGTCGGGCATCTACCCACAGCTTAACAAATGTTGCAGCTCCTGTTAGCATTAGGTCATTTGGTTGTTGGCCAGTCTTTTGAATTGATTTTAACAATTTAATTTGTTTTTTACTTTTATCTATAGACCCATTGTAGGTAACTGAAGAAGGTGACAGTGGACCTTTGACCACCCTGAGGTTATATTGCTACTACTACTAAAATCAACATCATTGGTGATGACCCCTAACCAGACCCTAACAATAATACTGGGCAATCACAATATGTAACTTCTGTTTTTAATAAAAACTGGTTTCCATAATCTTGGAAATGACAGAAGAATGACTAAAAGTATTAAGGTCAGGTGTAAGGTTAGGGTGACCAGCGATGATTGCTTGGCCTTCGGAGGGTTAAAACATGCGTACAAAGGATGTGAGCGTTATACATTAGCATGTGCTTATAGGATATGTTTTTAGAGTTTTGACATTATCAAAAGCACTTGAACACATAGATAGGCTGGACAATGGGAAAAATTTTTACCTTTCATACATGATTGCAAAATCAATTGAACTCAACTTGAAACCACTCATATCTGACACCTCATATTTCCTCAACAAGAAAAGCGATAACTGGCTGTACACACTACGAGGTTACTGAGGGTGAGCCGAAATTTCTAAAGCCTTTACGTTTGTGGAAGGGAATTGTTCAACACTGGAAACAATGAAACTAAAAATATCCAAACCGGTTGCAAAACGTACTGCACAGTGACAATCATCACTTATTTCAGCATCATCAAAGGAACCTGATTCCTCAATACAGCACAGCATTCCTGTGAATGCTTCCTCAAATATAACAATATATCGTTCCCAAGCACAATGCAATTTTGCAATGAATCTTGACTAATTTGAAGATTTTTAGCGCTCTGACGCAAAGAGCCTAGCAAACTGGAGGTCAGGTTAGGTATCACGTATTGTGGTGTCAAGTATGAGCAATGAAACTGAACAAATCATGGAGTGTTTGAGACACACAGTTCTCACAGTAATGCCTTCCTGACCTTGATGCTCAGACTCAGACGTTTCCCATTACCAGACTTTATTCTAAATGCTTTCTAAATATCATGCGCACACACACACACACACACACACCAGTGGATGCATCAGGGACTATTTGGGGTTTCCTATTTTACCCAAGGACACTTCAAACAAGTGACCTTCCATCTGCTACACAGTCTCCTACGTTCTGAGCCACAGCCAGCCTAGATGCAAACATTTAGAATACAGTTCTTGTAAATTTAGGGAGTAATCTAATTTCTTTTCAAAATAACCTATGTTTGTTTCTACTTCCTTTAAAACTGCCATCCATTACTTCCTTTTTCTATTGTATCCTATTATGTACCATTAAGAGCTGGTATATATTTTTAGATACTAAAACTGACTCCCTAAGTTTAGGCGAATTAGATGGTAAATGTAGGGAAACTGCATAAGTCACAGGCTGAATTATGAAGTGCTACTGTGTTTCGAAACTGTTGAAACTCTGGCAAACGCTTAAGAATCACCTTATCTCATATTAGCTTTTTACACTAGTTCTCCTCAGTGATTAGTCAATGTGTGTAAAAAGGACATGAAAGGTAACCGAAAAAGTCTGTGTTTTTTTGCTTTTACTTTCTATATTGTTGTAAACTATTTATGCAATCTCAGTTCTATGAATTACAGAAGACAAGTTTCTGGCATGCAAGGATGCGTAACTTGTATTTTCTTTATAAGAAAAGGAGACTTTCAAGTTGGTTCCATTTTTAGTAGGTGTAAATTGTGAAAGTGGCACATTTCTAATTTTGAAATATTTCCTTTGACCTGTTCTTAACCAGGAAATAGCTGAAGAAATGGCTGTAAAATCTTTGCACAAGAACTTGACCTGTATGAAGGCTATTCTTCTTTTCTAAAAAAACAAAAAAAACAAAAAACAAAGCTATCTAGTTTTTTAAAAAGTACTGTAAGTGCTTGGAAACTTTATTTATTTATTCGGTATCAAACCTGTAGCAGTTTTGGGCTCTAAAAATTTTTATTTTAATTATTCAGGTTTATTTATTTGCTTGTCATTCTGGAGTAGGAGTACCTCTGATGCCCTTGTCACTCAATAAGCCTGAAGAAATGGTATTTCAACAACTTTCCAAAAAAATATACATGTATTACACTCAAGACCATAAGAGTTAAAGGTACCTTTTGTTATTACCTGGTATAAATCTTAATAAACCTTCACCATTAGAGGGCAGTGTTTTAACAGAAAATTTTAATGAATTTGTAAGAACATCCCAGGTCCGCATCTCCTTGTCACCTGGGACAGTTTTGTGTGGATACTGCGTGTCCTCCCACAGTCAATGCTCTGAGACCCCCTCGGTTTAGCTCTATCATGGTAATCACATGCTGTGTTTATATTTTTTCTGAAACACATCCCAACAAAATGTTGACTCAGTATTTTAACTGTCAGATATTTAAGACTTTTGATTCAAGGCTAACACTGCAGCTTACTTAACAATTAATTTTACGAGTCTACAAAAAGCATTGTAAATCCAGCTTTATGCTTATCGTCCACTCCCCACAAGCCACCTCAAGTTATGAAAACCTACTCTGATGTTCACTCTTGGTTTGTTCCTGTTTTTATCTGCTCCTGTTTTACTTTCCTTTGGGTTTTTTTGTAACTGTGTATCTACAGATGCTACTCCCGTTGTTACCTGTCCTATTTATTACTGACTCACCCTACCAAGATAATGTCAGTGTTTCTTCTTATTCACTATCGTTCTTATTTTTCACTCAAACTGGCAGACTATTGGTGTGTTTCACATTAAGTCAGAAGATGGAATTTCCCAGTTGGAATTTTGATCCATTTTCACTGTTAAGTAGGATTTCCTACTCAGAAAGTTGGAGCAGCTCCACCAGCCCCAGGTTAGCAATCCAAGATGGCAGCAATGAATGTGATAAAACTGTAAAACGTTTAATCTGTCCTGCTACTGTTGAATATTTGTGACTCTCCAAAGAAGCCATACGCAGAGCATTTACATGCAAGAAAGTGTAAAAAGAATTGCACTGGGAATGGCTCGGGCTTCCCTGTCCCATACTTATGTGTCGCAGCAGTGTTAGTGAAGTAACCCTTCAACTTAAGATACTCTCAGCATAAACATCCTCCGCACTTACATAAGGTCATTAACTAAAATCCTGAAGTGTAAACAGCGTGTTGCTGTTGGTACACAAAACAAGCAGGTGGCACAATTGGCTCCCTGACCATGGGTTCTTGGGACTTGTGACATAAGGCATCTCACTGCTCTCATTGTGTTCACTTTCCTCTGTTATTTGTTTGTATATGTAATGCAGTTACGTTTGTTGTTGAACCCATTATGCTTTGAAAATGTGACCTAAACACAGTTCATAATCATAACAGTTGTTCTCACTTCCACTGTAATTTTCCTACACTATCTGGTTCGTCATGTAATTCGTGGACTTGGCCTGACTCTGTGCTTTGTTACAAGTTTGTCCACATATACACAGACCCAAACATGAACACAATAGCTGTGGGCCGAGCAGAATGAATGAGCTCTTAGTGTACTGAGGATACGTCACCTTGTCCGGCTGGGTCATAGAGGCAAATCCAATTCATTCCAGTACTTTTCCTCTCACTGTCTAAACATAAGCTGCTGCCCAATTTATTCTACATACTCAAGCTGGACAATCTGAGGGTCCTTATTGATGAAATGGTACTTTTCTGTGTTTCTTGAAATAATTACATCACCACCATTTGTGACCAATGTCAACTGCAATATCTTTGTTTTGCCCTAAGAGATAGTATCATTGCACACACACATTCACTGTTTGTGCGGACATATTTTATAATGATAATAAAGTAAAATAAAGATTGTGAAAAGGTTATCAAAGGTCATATATTTTTTATTTTTTTTAAAAAAAAAACCTTGTTTAAATATTCACTGGCACACACTGGAATGTTTGCCATTGTGATATCAACTGTACTTTTAGCTATGCAAACATTTTCTAGACACCAAAATAATCTCACACCTCACTGAATGCTTTGACCAAACTATGCCCAAGCAGCTGTGGATTTCTCGCTGAACTACTTGATTCTGGTCCAATATTAGTTTAAAAACAGCTGACTTGGCTTACAGGAGCCAAGTGTCCATGCCATATGTCTATATATCCAAACAGATTAAATTAAAAATATATATATATATATTTTTTGAAATACGTTGTCATACGTTGTCGCAGAGGTTTCCATAAAAAGAGGAAGGATATGTCATCCTTTTTTACCAGAATCTGAACTGTCACTTTTCTGCATTAAAATTTAAAAAAGAAAATGGAAATCATTTTTTTAATCATTTTAGTCACTTGGAACTGGTGACATATCTCCTTTATACAGCATTTAAACTATGTGTATGACTATTGGACAGTCAGATAGAGCAGCGGTTCCCAACCCCGGGGTCACAGTTCGTGAGTCGTTTGGTACCGGGCCGCGAGAGCCTCGGGTGTGAAATTTATGGTTTTCATTGTTTTTATCATTAGCTCAGTTTCCCTGGGGTTTTCCCATGTTGTGGTTGTGTGTCTTATTTTGAAAGAAATATTTACCATAGTGACCAGAGAGCATTAAGGGGCAGAGAGGAGGATGTTACTCTCAATGCTGTTTCAGGAGGATTCTGCTAATAAAGTTACACAATTACACAGTGAATTCGCGTTTATTTGCATTTATTATTATATTTACAAAATACCACAGTTTTTGTCTGGGTCGTATCATTTTATTTTGTATTTTCAGACCGGTCCGTGATAATATTGTCTGACATTAAACCAGTCAGTGAAAAAAAAAGGTTGCGATACAGAACAGAAGGAAGACCTGAATGAGCGCTTAGCGTTAGAGATACAACGTAACAAAGTTGTTGTTAAGCACTTTGTGATCTTTATCTAGAAAGGTGCTATATTAAAAAAAAAGATTTACTTTTAGATTAATACAGAGATTGAAGGAATTCTGAAGAAATTAGCAGTGCTATAAAATAGCGATGAATGTGCTTAGTCAGTGCTTCTTTACATTACTGCCAAACCACAAAACATGTTCACACACGCCTCTTTGTATTGAGCTGGTCTCAGCAGTCTAATTAAAATGATTTTTGTTCATGCAGCTTCGCAAATTATATTAGTAGTCTTGTTATTCACAGCTGAGTTTTGCAACCGGAGTGTTTGCAAAGCTTTTGCAAGCACTTGAACTGAGAAGCAAGTAGCAGGTTCCCAACCTAAAGTCCAGCGTTTTATTAACCAGTCCATTCACCCCAACCTCCTTCCTATGCTCTGTGAATAAATGCCTCCATTGCTCCCAACTTTTTACAAATTTGTGTTGTAATGATAAAACAATCATTATATTTCTAATGGGTTTGTTTTGTTTTAATGTTGAGTTTACAGCTAGTTCCTCTGTTATCAGTACTGCTTTAAACAGATTTACTGTATAATATCTATCGGATTCCACAACAGTCGGAATCTTGATCAATTGTAAATAAAAACAGAATGCAATGAATGCATCAACAAGAGGCTGAACATGAAGACCAACACAGAAGCTGTATACAGTAAGTGGATGAGCAAACTCTGTTACTTAAGGATGTAGAGATTCTTCAATATTTATTATTATTAGTAGTAGTAGTAGGAGGAGTAGCATGGGATAGATTAATCAGTGCATAAATAAAGTATTTCTCATTGGTAGTTTACACATTTGTCTAACAAGTGAAAGCTCCCCTATTTGATCTCAGGAGGAGATATTAATGCATTTAGGTCATGAAGGGCATGCAGCATAAAAGTCTGCTAGCTCAAATATGCGGAGCTACTCACAGCGGTGAGACTTCAGAACCATCAGGCTTAACTTTTATTACATTTTTGAAGCTGTTGTTTTTTGGTTTTTTGCTATTTTCATTGCCTTTGGCATTGTAAACCTAATAAACATAATCCTCTGTGTTTACGTGTGATTTCTTTACAATTTTCACACTTAGAATTACTGCCAACAAAAACGTTTCTGAATGACCTCACAATACTTTGCCTAGAAACAATACTTTGCTAGGAAATGGACAGTATTGTTTCTAGGCATCGGGCTGTTCTCACTGTGTCACTGTTTGACTGGAGCTCCAGCATTAGTTTGTAATTTGAAAACTTAGGGTGAAGGCACAGTAATGCATACATAGCCAGACAAAGTGTCTACAGTGATCAGTCGGACTAATGAACTCAAGATGTCTCAACCTCAGAATCTTGGCAATGTTACATCAGCAGCTCCACCCTGTGAGATTAAAATAAGCCAGTTAGTTTATTTCTGCTGCTAAGCTATGAGAATGTGCATGTTGGCGCTTTCTTTTCTTCCTCTCCTTGACCAAATAAGTGGTTTGGTCAACCTGTTGGTGTCAAACTATGTAATGCTCAAGTGCTGCTTTGACTTCCCATAAGTGACATTACCCCGCCTTGCTTTTCTCTCTCTCTTTCCTGAGACTACGTGAGCCTCAGCACATCACTCTCTAGCATCCAATATTAATGTAGAGTGGAAAGGAGAAAGAGGTGGGGGAGGATGCGGAGATAAACTCAGATGAATGTGACCTCGCTTACCTCACCAAGTACTCATCCTTAAAACTTTTTCCCCTGATTGCTTTTTTCCTTCACACCTTGCCCCTCCTCCTTTTCACACCATCTCTTCTCTCCTCTGTTTTCCCCTTTGTTTGCTTTTTCTCTCCATTTCAGGCTTCACCATCTGGCTTCTCCTAACTCTTTCCCTCTGCTTTTTCTGATAGTTTTCTTTATCACTCATCCCACTTTCTACTGTCTATCCTAATGCTGTCATGTCTGCACACCTGGATGATCCTTTTACTCATCAAATTGCGAGCCATTAACTTAGATGACATTTACATAGATCCGGTACACTGATATGAGGAAGTAATCTTCTGTTGTCTAATAATGTCAGAAGAACTCTTGGGTGATAAAGCCTGTTCAGTATCACTTCCTTATTCCGGCTTTCTTTTTCATTAAAGCAACTCAAGTGTTTGCATTCAGAGTGTACTGTAAATACTTTTTGATCAGGTTTAGTTCAATTTCGTTTTATTTATATAGCATCAAATCCCAACAGCAGTCGCCTCACGGTGCTTGAAGTTAAATACTCCAAAAATAATACAGAGAATATCCAAACAATCAGATAACTTCCCATGAGCAGTCATTTGTTGGCAGTGGGAAGTAGAAACTCCCTTTTAACAGGAAGAAACCTCCAGCAGAACAAAGCTCACAAATCAGTAATCATTAACTATCTAAAGATGAAATTGGAACTCAGTTGTGTGCTTTTTGGTTTCATATGTAGCTATTTTTGACTTAGTTTGTTTAAAAAATGTACATTTTCATTTTCTGTTATAGTCAGTCAGACGTTAACTTCTCTATATTTAAATCCCTGTTTGCACAATTATGCTCTTCATTCTGTGAAAACAACATCCTGATTTCATTTCCAGTCAGGTATGCTTGCTGCATCCCACCACTCTCACTGTACTTCCTGTTGTTGATGTACACTAGTTAATATAGGCATTATGACAGAAACAAAAACAACTTCCTAATGTGTATTTCTGACTAGTGTATCCTTCTGCAGAACCTTCACTATATTGTTACATTACAAGTCATCAATTCAAAGAAACCTCAAAAAACACAAGTCAAGCCAAGTCAATTTATTTTAAAAAAAAAACAGCAGGTGATGGCCAAAGTCCTGCATAATTAAAAGAAGAAATCAGCAATTAAAAAATAAAAACATCAATGTGTTTAAATGTCAAGGAATAAAACAGAGTTTTCAAACAGGTCTTGAAGATGTTTAGTGTTAGTGAGGTCCTAACTGTCCGGAGCAAGCTGTTCCAAAGTTTAGGGGCAACTAAACTAAAGGCCTCTGTGACCTCCTTAATGGAATAATCTGCTCAATTCTCAGTTCAGTTCATTTTAATTCAATTGTTTTTATTTGGTTCCAAAAAGACCAAAAATACAGTCGTAGAAATGTTTGTATTTAAACCTACCTAATAAATATTACCCTCTCATTTTTTACCTTTTTTTTTCTAAAAGTAGAGATCAACTTACAGTGGTGTACCGGTCATGACCACCATCAACATACTGATTTTCTATTACTGTTTGCCTTACTGGGAGCTCCCACTAAACAATGTCTCATCAGGGCCTGCTTTTCTTTACATTCATTGACATAATTCCATCTTTACCCAATTTAATCATCCCAGCTCAGGGTCTAACTTAAACCATATCTCTGACCTTATGGTTATGGTTTTCTAATCAAAGCGTGGTCATTGAGGTATATAATAGAATAAAAGATACATGAAATTTTTGAAAACCAAAATAATAATCCTGAGACCCTTAGTAGTCTGGAGATCAAATTCACCTTCTTGTTCAGAAAGAAACACAAATAATGAAATAATGCAACATAGAGAATAGAGTGTCATCCACATTTACTGGAAACAAAAGTAAATTGAGGATGTGCAGTGTAGGGTAAGTCTTACATTAAAGATTGTCTTACACTGTGTGACAAGAGTGTGACAAAACAACTTTTTTTAAAAACTGGTGACTTAAAACAAAACCAAAATTCATTTTTGCCATGTTTTATGTTACTGGAAATGAAAAGAGAACATTTATTGAGTAATAGAAGTTAGCGTAAGTATTCTAAAAGCATTGAATATGGTTGGGGGGGAAAGGTGCTGCTTTTGTGTCACATTGTATCTACCAGTGCCATGTGACACAGACGAAACATTAGGATGACTCACTACAGTAAAAACAATATTTTGTGAGGCCGATGCAACTTTGCAGAGCAGCACATAAAAGGACTATTATTCCACCATCAGTGTAATCAGGGATAACACATGCTCTATTTAATCTACTCAGCTCCATTCAAGGCCTGCTGAAAGACTTATCCTCTCCATTCAGTGCAAAATCTCCCTGTCAATGGCTTCTCCACAAAGAGAGAGGGATGAGTTTTCACTCCCCTGCACAAATAATGCAGGTAATGCATTCTTTACTGGACAGAAACAGAAAACACAAATTCAACTTTAGCCTGAGGGTGGGTGTGTATGATAAAATACTGGCTAATTCTTACCATTAAACAGATATCTGTGTTAATACACATCAAACTATCAACTAATAAAACGTGATTTAGACCTCTGTGGGAAATCTTACGTCGTAAGTGGAAACTGAACCCTACACCACAAGCTTCCACGCCATTCAAGCCATTGTGGGCTGCATTGACCTGACATATAGTTACATTTCTCAGGAGGTGCACATCAGGTTACATAGAAGGTTACAGCGTAGGGTTAAAAGAGTTTCCATTTACGAGATAAGTTAAGCTGAAGCATAATTCACGCTTAAGCATCCCTGTACCTTTCTGCAAGGACTTTTATATAATAATGGATTGCATTTATCCATTCATCCAACCCCCTGAACCACGGTCGACCAACGTCTTCTGTTCTTCATAAAAAGTGGTGTGTTTATTTGTTTGTTGAAGCCTGAGTATTCTAAAAACTTAGTTTGGCCCATTTAGAGGTAAAGAGTGGCAGGGTCTGTGGAGCACAGGGCCAGAGTTTGTTGTAAGATGCATTTTGCTGGTAGAGCCGGTAAACTTCCACTCTCAAGCCCAACCAAATCCCAAACGCTGATGTACACCCCCCCCCCCCCCCCCCCCCCCCCCCAAGAATTTGATTGCTGATGACCAGCAGTCATAAAAGCATAAAAGTGTATTTTCTGACAGTGTTGCAATGCACGCACAAAGGTATGTGTCTGCGCTGTCAAATGACAGAAGAAATTTTCCCACCTCTTAAACATCAGTGCTGTAATCTTATTTTAAAAAGGTTCTGGTTCGATCTCAAATATGTTTATGAGAGGAGCAGCAAGAGGAGATAGGGCTAAGGTCGAATAGTCAAGTAGTCAGTCTATGTAGTAGTCCAGTAATAATATGCAGTACTATGAGAAAGATTTGCTTTTTTGCCTCCAAGAGGCAAAGAGACTTTGTTGTGTCTGTTAAACTGAAGGACTTCCAGAAACTCTTGAGAACTATTCCAGAAGGCTACTTGCAAAAATGGCTTGTCCTAGAGACAACAGACTGTGTTTAAGAATCAAGGTGGCCATAACACAGACTGACATTTAAGCTGATTAGAGCTTAAACTGTTTTGTCTTATATACTTTTTTTCCATGTATGTTTAACATGTTGCATTTACATTTATATTCTTTGCAAAATATAAAGAAACAAAGGATGATTTTTCACTGTATTGAATATAACAGTACATTAAACCAGGAAATATTGAACATATGAGAATACAAAAAGGTTATGCATGTCTCCCTTTTTTTAATTAGTTGGTTTTAATTGGTTGTGCAATAGTTGCAAACAGACAGCCATGCAATATTTAGTGTTTACACCATTTATGTAAATCTACATGGAAATTTTATTCCTGTGGTATCATTTGCTTCATCAAGAGCTTATTTGCCTCTGGACGTCACAGTGCATAATCGTCCCTCTGTCTTTCCAGTGTAAGGCAAGGCAAGGCAAGTTTATTTGTATAGCACAATTCAACAACAAGGTGATTCAAAGTGCTTTACAGAGACATTAGAAACAAGAACAAATAAAAAGCATGATTTAAAATTGATTAAAACAAGCAAATAAACTAACTAACAAAACAGTATATAAAATCAAAACAGATAAAATCAGAACAGTAGATAAAATCAGTAGTTAAATGTAAGTTTTGAAATTTAAGCTTAAGTGTAAAGAGTGAAGTCCATTACTTCAGAAGTATGAGCTTAGTTTTTAGAAAATCTGCAGGGTGTGAGTATGATCCCAGATTAATACAGTGGGGCAAAAAAGTATTTAGTCAGCCACCGATTGTGCAAGTTCCCCCACCTAAAATGATGACAGAGGTCAGTAATTTGCACCAGAGGTACACTTCAACTATGAGAGACAGAATGTGAAAAAAAAAAATCCATGAATCCACATGGTAGGATTTGTAAAGAATTTATTCGTAAATCAGGGTGGAAAATAAGTATTTGGTCAATAACAAAAATACAACTCAATACTTTGTAACATAACCTTTGTTGGCAATAACAGAGGTCAAACGTTTACTATAGGTCTTTACCAGGTTTGCACACACAGTAGCTGGTATTTTGGCCCATTCCTCCATGCAGATCTTCTCGGGAGCAGTGATGTTTTGGGGCTGTCGCCGAGCAACACGGACTTTCAACTCCCGCCACAGATTTTCTATGGGGTTGAGGTCTGGAGACTGGCTAGGCCACTCCAGGACTTTCAAATGCTTCTTACGGAGCCACTCCTTTGTTGCCCGGGTGGTGTGTTTTGGATCATTGTCATGTTGGAAGACCCAGCCTCGTTTCATCTTCAAAGTTCTCACTGATGGAAGGAGGTTTTGGCTCAGAATCTCACGATACATGGCCCCATTCATTCTGTCCTTAACACGGATCAGTCGTCCTGTCCCCTTGGCAGAAAAACAGCCCCATAGCATGATGTTTCCACCCCCATGCTTCACAGTAGGTATGGTGTTCTTGGGATGCAACTCAGTATTCTTCTTCCTCCAAACACGACGAGTTGAGTTTATACCAAAAAGTTCTACTTTGGTTTCATCTGACCACATGACATTCTCCCAATCCTCTGCTGTATCATCCATGTGCTCTCTGGCAAACTTCAGACGGGCCTGGACATGCACTGGCTTCAGCAGCGGAACACGTCTGGCACTGCGAGATTTGATTCCCTGCCGTTGTAGTGTGTTACTGATGGTGACCTTTGTTACTTTGGTCCCAGCTCTCTGCAGGTCATTCACCAGGTCCCCCCGTGTGGTTCTGGGATCTTTGCTCACCGTTCTCATGATCATTTTGACCCCACGGGATGAGATCTTGCATGGAGCCCTAGATCGAGGGAGATTATCAGTGGTCTTGTATGTCTTCCATTTTCTGATGATTGCTCCCACAGTTGATTTTTTCACACCAAGCTGCTTGCCTATTGTAGATTCACTCTTCCCTGTCTGGTGCAGGTCTACAATACTTTTCCTGGTGTCCTTCGAAAGCTCTTTGGTCTTGGCCATGGCGGAGTTTGGAGTCTGACTGTTTGAGGCTGTGGACAGGTGTCTTTTATACAGATGATGAGTTCAAACAGGTGCCATTCATACAGGTAACAAGTGGGGGACAGAAAAGCTTCTTACAGAAGACGTTACAGGTCTGTGAGAGTCAGAGATTTTCCTTGTTTGAGGTGACCAAATACTTATTTGCCACCCTGATTTACGAATAAATTCTTTACAAATCCTACCATGTGAATTCATGGATTTTTTTTTCACATTCTGTCTCTCACAGTTGAAGTGTACCTCTGGTGCAAATTACTGACCTCTGTCATCATTTTAAGTGGGGGAACTTGCACAATCGGTGGCTGACTAAATACTTTTTTGCCCCACTGTATGTGTAAAATAGCAAACAAAAACCTCCAGCGGGTAATAAAAAACAACATTGAAGGGACGTCTTGAAGAGATGTTTGCAGAGAATCACCTATCATGTCTTAAATGTCTTAATTTAATTAAGAGAGTTTTATTTCCCCATAAATAATAATGAAGTGTGTTTGCACTGTTTCTGCCATTAAACATTTTAGGAAAGCTTGCTTGCACTCGGGGCATGTTCAACAATTTTAAACACTTTCAGATTACTTTTAGTGACCTAGCTTAGACTTTTGAATCACAGTCATTACTTCACACCATTAAAAACCTTTTTTTTCCCCATAACTTTCAGCTATTCACTAGTCAACTACAC
This sequence comes from Aulonocara stuartgranti, assembly GCF_965226115.1. NCBI lineage: Eukaryota > Metazoa > Chordata > Actinopteri > Cichliformes > Cichlidae > Aulonocara > Aulonocara stuartgranti. The sequence continues at coordinate 4,616,832 of NC_138953.1, read as the reverse complement.
AAAATCTTTCCATATACTTGGCTGCAGAAGCAGGAGCAACCCCTGGCTGTAAATCACTGCACTTTTGAGTCTACCTGGGTCATCGAGTTCATACAATGTGTGTGTCTCTGTGATTCTGCATGCACGCTCTGTATGAAACAAGATTACTTTGGGCTCAAGTGGGACAGGGACACATGAGTAAGAACTAAGCAGGACAAGCTGCTGAGTCATGGGTAAGACAGAGTGAGACATGATGCCCGGTCACCTGATGATGATGAATCAGTCTGTGAAAGAGAGTGTTAAAAATGTCACCCGTCCTCTTTTTTATGCTAATCTCAACTGTCCACATTCAAGTAAGATAATGAGTTTTGAGTAGATTGCTCAGCCTTGATCAACTAGGCCAGTCGGTATTACTGCCTTTGTAACCTGGCTGATTGGGATCACACACAATCCTTCGTCAGCGCAGCATTAGACGGCTATTTGTGGAGCTGCTAGCTTAGTTCAGACTGTTAATAACAAGTCCACATACCATTCAGATGCCTGACACAGCAACTCCTCTCTCCCACAGAGATTACAGACAACACACATGTAAACACACACACCGGGCTAACCATGACTACCAGTGGCAAGCCACATGCAAGTTTGCTTCAGTCTGTGCTTGCCAAACGCAACACATAGTTAGACTCCGGAGCCTTGTCATTAAATTCACATCTCAGTCAAGCACGAGGCAATAACATGGGGAGGGGGGGGTCAATTAATATAATAAAATGTGAGCAAACGGGATGCAAAATGCTGATTATTACTAAGGAGAAAACTTGAATAGGTAAAGTGTACCAATGTGAGCGACAACAACATGCAAAGATACAATGCAAAGTAGGTTTTAGAGTTTCACTGCCTGTGAGTGCTGAGGAAGCCGGTCAGTGTGTGTGTGTTTGAGAGGGAGGCGGAGCACCAAGTGGTGTACCTGACAGCAGTCACATAGCCACTCTGCCCACAGGATGACCAAACAGAGCCAAAACACTCGGTCTGCCCATGATTCAGACATGGGGAAATACCACATCCAGCTGGCAAATATAGTGTGTGCGACACAGTGGCAGGTGAGAGGCAAATATAGGAAGGGAGAAGCATCTAGTATGACAAATGTTTAGCTCATATTAAAGTGAATTTTAGTAACTTATCAAGCGCATCAAGGCTAAAACAATAATCCAAACTACTGACATGTGTTTCTGATTTTAAGCTGTTGGTAACTCATCAAGTCTCATGAGCTCATAAGTGGTAAACAGAAAATGTGGAAATTTGCAATACACTGTGGTGATTTTTGCACATTTTGCACACATTTTGAATGAAGTCTTTTTTCAACTGTATGCCTTTGCTTAGCAGCAGCTAAGCCAGAATTTTCCATCCGCCAGGAGCACATTTAGATATCAGGAGGCAATAAAACTCTCGAGTCATTTACTTATGGAAACTAGTTGGAAAAGACGGACCTCAAACCAACTCCTACTTTGCATATCTCAATGGAGATATTGTGTCATCTGCACAAATAAATATTTTTGTACATAAACCCAACTTATTAACTGAATAATAAGGATCTATGGTGATGATGCAAAGGTAGTGATCGAAGAATAATTTCCAGAAAACATCCGTGCAGTTCTAATATCCCTGCGGCCATAAAAAATAAAATCATTTTAAACAATGCTTCACAATAGTGATGGCTAAGAAATGCTCTGAAGGACTCTGGTAACAGCCTAATTAAGCTTTTTGACGACTGGCCCTTAAACTGAGGTGAATCATTAGCATACAGGCTGAGATCAAAGGTCACAGATCCATTCATGTGCTGAACAAGTAGCACTTCTAGCGAAGGGTGTCTACTGCAGATGGTTATTTACCATTCTAACCAGCAGTCTGACGACTGTCTTGTCATAGAAAATAAAATGAACAATTTGTACTTCACTTTATAAAAAATGCTCTAATGTATGAGGTCTCATTTATACCAAAAAAAATACTTCTATTCTATTGTCTACTGTCTACTTCGCTTGGGACAAAACTATGTCAACAACCAATGTTTTGTCAGTTGTCCTGACAAAACATTGGTTTTGTTTCCTGTCGTCGGCCTGAGCCTTTCTGTGTCCTCATGTGTCGTTTTTCTGTATTGTTATGAATGCTGTCCTCAGGGGCCCTTTGTGCTCTTCTTTAGGGCGTTCTGATGAGTCGTTTAAATGTGTTGCTGTCTTCTTCCTTTGGTTTGGCTGGCGTTGTTAAGCAAGTAGTTGGATTTGAATTTTGCTTGACTGTTTCCTTACAGAATAAGTCTTCAAGGAACCCAGAATAGCTGCATAAAGATCAAGTGAAATCAGCCAATAGTTTCAGCATGCATTGAACAACAATGTAATTTATATTAAATAAATTATATTTATTTCTAATCAACTTAGTTATATCCTGTTTTAAAATGTATTGTATGACTGTGTGTATAATCAGTTATAACTAATGCCCAATTGTCCAAATGTAAACTACTATACAAAAAATTAAACTTGTTTATGGTTAAAGCAACACAGAATGCAAAAAGGTGGTACAAATAGAGCTCAAAGTTGAATGAATAAAAGCATGTTTAGCTAAAAGTTTCAATAACAGAAACAACATGCACAACATGAGTGCACATAATTTTGGTACATGTGAACCTCCATATATCAACATGTTGATGTTTAGCAGTGTAATATGATGACTACTGTGAAGCTTTGGTGTTGTCCATTATGGATAATCCTGACCACCCTCTGCACCATTTACTCCACAAGCAGTGGAGAACCTTCTCTAACAGACCGATCCAGCTCTGCTGACACAAGGACAGTTACTCTGTACAAATGCAACATTTACCGTGATAACAGTTCATCACAACACTTTACACACAGCAAGGAAGTTCTGTTGTGCTGCATTGACCACCTAATGTCAGTGAATACTTATTCTGATCTTCACTCAAGTCATCTTAATTCCTGTTTTTGCCTTGCCTATATTGATACATTACTTTGTATGTGTATTTAATTTTCAGATTTACTTTTTGTTTAATCCAGATATTTTTCTCGTATTGTGCTATATGGCACTCTAGTTATGTCAAGTATACATTTACCTCATCTGTGCTATAGTGTAACTTTCAGCATGCTAACTCTTGCTGCAAAGCCATTATGCTGGCAGAAATAACTCACGTCATGCTAGCACTGCACTCTGCTTTTGTACCATGCCTTCTGTAATTTGTGGCTATAATGTAGCTTGCCATCACCAGTGTATGAGTGTGTGTGGATGGGTGGATGACAGGTTGTGCAAAGCACTTTGGGGTCCTTAGGGACTAGAAAAGCGCTATACAAATACAGGCCATTTACCATGCAACAAAATTTGCACTATTAACTCAACCTTCTTTTAGAAAAACAAAAAAGAGAAAAAGTGTCAGGCTTATCAGTGCTAGTCATTACTTCCTGAGTCCATTTTAGGCTGATAAGCAGCTTGTAACTCTGTGCAACTCCGTGACTCATGTGAATAGGTGAGACAGCCAGAACATGCAATGTCATGCACACATTAGCTCCATAAAAGGAACCAGAGTAGCCGGAGCATTATTGGATATGGGCCAATGAAAACAAACAGGGTTTTTCCCCCATGAAGTGAATTTAATGGTTCAACAAAAGGGAGAAAAAAAAAAGAAAAAAGAAAAAAAATTGCACAAAATATAATAATGTACAGTTCTATCAAAACAGAGTGTCTTTCCCTCTGAATACTTATTCACAACTACTTAAAAATAAATAAGGAATATAACAAAACACTTTTACAAAAAGAAAACATTTCAAGTATCTCAAGCAAGCCTGATACAGCAGTTTTCTGCACAGGCGTCACACTTTCCATTCAGTCACAACACAGTATTACAAAGAGTTACACACATTTTCATCAAGTCTCCCCACAAGGGTTCCAAGTCATCTCCCATACAATGTCACTTACACCATATGTACACTAAGATTTACAGAGCTATTATTAACAGCACGCATTTTAACAAAAATATAGGTGCTTAACTTTGTGCGTAGCAGACAATGAGAGCAAAAAGAAAATAAACTTGAAGTAACGTTTCCCATCAGAGACATCTCTAATGATCAGCGTGCACTGTGGCACTGAAACTAAATGGAGAAATTAAATATTGAGATGACATGTAGAGTTCATGGGTGAAATGTGGCGCCTCTCATGTAACGAGTCTGGAGAAAAATGGCGAGAAGCAGCATTAGGCTTGCAAAACAAGCACTACAGGCACTCTACGGCAAAGATCACCTCCATCATTACTGTGCAGTAACATGAAAAACAAACTGACGAACAGAAGCAAAATGTTTCGCCACTGTGCAAAACATTGCTCATTGTGTAGTGTCAACATACAAACCAATCAATTACATAACTTTCAAAAGAAAAAAGAAAAACATGAGTACGTGAAAATACAGTGTACAACTACTACAAAGTTGACAATGTAAACTAAAGACAAAAAAAAAAAAAAAAAAAAAAAAGTTCTCTGCGAAACAGTCTTTGGTCTCTCCAAAGCAATAAACCACAATAAATTGGTTTCCATCAGAGATGCAAAAGTTCTATAAAATATTTTTCAAAAACAGATTCAATCACAGAAAAAAGGAAAAAAATTGAGACATCAATTAAATACAATAACTGTGTTTTGAACAGTAAGACGTGCAGCAACTTGTGTCCTGGGCTTTAAGAAGGAGAGAAGAAGTCGATTTTGGAGAACAACAATTTTACTTTGATGATGTTGCACCGACTCTTCAATGATCCACATGTCGGTAATGTTTCACTGGCAGGGCTGCAGGATGTCATGGCAACCAGGTGAGCTCATCAGGTTCTGCAAACAAAACAGAAGTTTAGATTCACTTTGTACTGCGGCAGCTGTGCACTACATAGCTACTATACAGATCCATAACACAAAAGGCAGCAGTCTTACGCAAAGAGTGGCCTAAGATAGTGTAATGTCTTAACCACACGTTACGTCATGCAGGTTTTCTCAGCCCTAATCTGCTCTTTGATATTTTTAGGTGCTGTGAAAACTTGCGTCGAGTTTGCCACTGTGCAAATAGGTGGCTGCATCGCTTTAATCCTTGGGTGATTATGACAACATGCACACAAATGCACACACCCTGCACCGTCATTCATGCTTTTCCACTGCACCAGCAAATCCTATCCTCATGCCACCAGTGAAGTGTACTGCTGTTGCATATTCAATTATACAATTAAGTTTGTTTACAGATGATTTCGAACATGGCTCCGCTCAGCAAATAAAAACACAGAACAGTTTAAGCCAACTCATCCTACTTTGCTGTGGTTGGCAGATTTAAGTAATGCACTGATGTGGCTGCTAGAAGAACTGAAGAAACTGCATAACCTTTAAAGTGTGTTTACCTTTGAAAGACTAAGAGCGAAACCACCTTTAGATAGTGGAGGATGGTGCACCTTTAAGCAGCACAAGACAGGCCGAGAATAGACCAAAACACACAAAGACAAGAACAGGACAGTCAGCATGAGGATCAGGAGTGTAGTAGTGATGAAAACAGGTTGGAATGACAGGAATGCTAAACAAAAACGTGGGAGTTCCCCATGAACTAAGAACTTCCCTTTTCCCGTTGCTTCCACAGGCAGGATTTTGTAACAAATCATCATTTCCCATTACTCAAGTTTAGATTAGAGTTATTATTAATACATTGTTTTTCCTGTAAAACAGTCGAGTACTGTGGAAGTCCGGAAAAAGAAATGTCATTGAATACGACACAGCACACAGTAGAAGAGGCTGACAGAATATCCTGAATACTTACAGGCAAACTTTGCCCAGCCAGTGCTAAGAGGTGTGGAAAAGGAGGAGAGGGCAGAGGGGAAAAAAAGAAAAAAGGACGAGAAGTAGTGTGAGTGAACGCATGCAGAAAGCTGTCAGGAAGGAAACGCATCTGTGACTCGTCACTTCCTGAATACTGTTCAGCTGGATATCCAGTATAATTTTAAAGGTTTTGATAATCCCACCTGTCCAGGGAGAGTGAGGGGTATGTGTGATGGGCTGCAGAGGGCCAGCGCAGAAACAGAGGGGGGCAACTCCTGGATTGGGGCCTCGTCCAGGTCGTCGATGCGAGGTTTCTTAATGTTGGACTCTGGGCTGGTAAGGGGAGTCACGCTGTTCCTCCTGATCAAGGTGCCAGGACCTCTCTTAACGTCCTGCAGGGAACCAAAACAAACAGACTTGATGGTCAAACACATGCATGGAGTTTCATGAATAAGGACAATGAACAGCAGCTGCTCAGACACAGGAAGTGACAATGACTCCAGCTCTCAGAAATGAGCTCCCATTACCTCTGGTCGCTCCCTGTGGGTGTTTACTGCCTCCACATTCAGGGAGATTGACTCCACTTTGCATCCATAAGCAACTGGGGTGAGTTTGAGCACCGTGTGGAGGGGACACTTCAGGTAGGGCATTTCATCTGGAATAACAAATGGCAAGGAAAATATAAATAACGATTAAAAACGCATGCGAGGACACATTTGGATTTGACCTTGAACCCAGGCGGGTTTGTGGGATTTGGAGTACCCACCTGCACTCTTATCCAAGAAGTAGGCCAGCAAGCAGCGCATGACGGCCTGGTGGCAAATAACCAACACGTTCTCTTGCCTCTCCAGCTCCATGATGACTGGCTCGACCCGCTGCACAAGGTCCTGGTAGGACTGCAGAGGTAGAAGGGGGGGGGGGGGGGGGGGGGGGGGGTTAAAAAACTATTTGCTTTATATTTTATGAGGTAAAGTGTCAATGCACCAAACGGCTGCTCGTGTACCTCTCCAGCAGGGTAGCGGTAATAATATTTATCTTCATCTCTCAGTGCAAACTCCTCAGGGAATTTCTCCTTCACTTCATCGTACGTCATCTCCTCACAGACTCCCTAAAAGAACACACCGCGCACGTAGTCAGCTTAGACATGATGTGCAATTAGCAATGTGTAATACAACCTAAAAATACATCTTTGAGTGACACTCACTGCATCAATCTCATTAAGAGCCTTCCACTGCTCGTACGGGACTCCGAGGTGCTCGGCAGTCTGGATGCTGCGACACAGCTGGCTCGTCCAGACCTTCAGGTCCTTCAGCTGCTGCTCCTCCACAAATCGAGCCAGGGCGGATGAAAACTACAGCAGGCAAAGCAGTAGTCATATTATCACCTGGTGTTCATTATGAAAGGTTTAAAAAGTATCAGCTGAGCAACTGGAAGCTCTTATGCTCTCTTTTGTACCTGTTTGCCATGAGGAGAGAGGCCAGCGTCACCCCCCACCCTTCCCTTCAGATTGTCCGTGCTCTCCCCGTGCCGACACAAGTAGATGGTTCGGGGCTGGACGTGGATGTTCATCAAGTAGTAAACGATCTTGCTCTGAATGTGATCCTGGATGCGGTTGACGAGAAAACGGCGACCCACATCGATTACCTTGATGAATGAGAGATCCCTGGGAGAAGACAGGATGCAAATGATTCATCTGAAGGTTTGCAATGAGGCGACATAACCAGCAAGAAAAATCTAAGCCGCGAATTAAATTTTAATTTTATTTTTTTTTTTACCTGTCGTATTGATCTGGGTCCAGAGGCTGGTAGCTCTTTTTGTAGCATTCAATTCTTTTCTGGAAATCCAGCATGGCTTCAGTCTTGTTACAGTCCCGGTAGTCCGGGCAGGACACCTTCACTTCCTGCGTAGGAAGGAAAACTGTCAGACTGCGAACAACATGCCTGATGCCAGAGATTTGTGAGCATTGTGTAAAAACAGCACAGTAATGTCTGAGGTTATATTTGTGACTCACCATGATGTTCGACGCAATGACGCTGGGATCATCGCACACAGACTCGATGAAGAAGATCTAAACAGAAAAGTGAGACTTTGTTTAGAAAGGTGCTCCACATCACTGATTCAGTACTTTGGTACTCCGATAACGTTAGCAGCATGTACCTTAAAATCATTCTCTTCCCCGAACTTGAGGATCATGTCTCGCCTTTCTCTTGTTGTGTTGGTAGCGTCAAAGACCTACAAAAAAAGAGAAAGGTTTAAGAAACGCTTCACCACAGGATAAGGTTGTTACAGAAACAAGTTATTTGAGAAAATGGGAAAACTCACCGCTACTTGGCCACCTTCGTCCTTCAAATAGGACCTGACATCTCTCAAGGCTGCTAAGGCACACTGCCTGAAAAGCAATGATAAGAAAGGTTTGTTTTCTTCTTCTTTTAAATAAACAAAATATGTTTTTATTTGGGGTGTTTGTGTAACATGAGGGGAGACTTACTGCCTGATTTTCACAGCACACTCATTGTCAGGCTTGAAGAAATCATAAGAGCTGTAGTTCTTGACTGCTTCTCTGCGGTACTCTCCTACATTGAAGACTGCAACACACACGAGGAAGACAAACAAGTGTGAACACAATCTCCTGGAATTGGAAACATGAGCTGATGCCATTTACTTCCAGGACCACAGTGTTACTGTGAAACTGATAAGCTACTGAACAAATAGGAACAGTGTACAAATGTGTGTTGCCGTCTGTAAGCATACCTTTGGTGGGCATGCCGATCCAGTTGAGGTAGCGGGTGAGTTTCCTGGACATGTACGTCTTGCCCCTAGCTGGCAGACCCACCATGACAATGACGGTGGGTGGGTTGGCGAAGTGGGGAGCACCACCTGCTGTAGAGACATTGTGAGATATCACAATTGCGCTTGTTTGCAAAACGTAAAACATGTTTTGTGTGTTTAACTTCAATTATTCTAGGGGTCTTTTTGGTCCCCTAGGTCCCATCTCTTTAAGGCAAGCCTCTCTTTAAGCCAACAATACGCTGATCGGCTGCTCATCGTAAACATTTGATGAGCAAGTGGCTGGGGCTTCTGTGGTCACAGATGACCATAACAGACATATACCCTTATGTAACTTATGTGAAGTCAGTTTTTTGCTCCAGTGATTAGCTGAACATATACCAATCTCATTATTTGAAACTTCGACAGTATGCAATGCTTTTAATTACAGGTCCATTATTTTGACTAGCATCAATGAAACACTGACTTTAAGTAATTGACTGCTGTGCAAACTAAGGTTTGTATCCAGTTGCATAAATATCGGGTTTTGAATTATTCTTTCAAGTCACCAACCTATAATCTCCATTTCCCGCTGGCGGGCTCACGTTCAGCTTCAACCTCACTGCACATCTGACCCACTTCTGTTAGCCTTCACGAGCCAGGACAATTTGTGTTCACATGACCAGATATACAGTAAGCCCCCCACCCCCAGAGGCTCATGGGAGATTTTACAGGGCTTGCTTCGTGTCACGCCTGCTGCCTCTCCGTCCGTGCAGCATCAGCCATTCATCTTCAAATAGGCCCACGCATCCCCACAGCACTGCTAATCTTGTTTCCACAACACAAGTGCTTAAACGGAAAGACGGATCAAATTTTAAGGAGATGCTCAGACATCAGAGTCAGCCTTCTCTGTGTTGAACCTCCATCGTTCACAACTGATCACCAATAGTTTTAGGTCTTATGACAAAAAGGTTCAGTTGGATAAATTTGCAGGTTTATCTCTGGATCAGACCTAAAACAAAGCTTAAGCCAAACTCCCAGCACTGACAGACGATTGGTGAACCATGTGCAAAATCCTATCAATAATCAGTCAGAAGCAGAATGAAGTAACCAGTGCATTCATGTGTATTGGAAGTGGGGTAAAAATACTGTTATGTTGATTTTTTTTCTAAACTTACTAATAAGAAATGTGCAAATGATTGTAACAGCACACAAAATATCAAAGACCAAAAAGGGAGAAAAAAAACCCACACACCCACACACACACGAAATTCGCTTTACTTCTATCAAATAGGTCATTTCCTTTAGCATTTAATTCAGTTGTAAATGATCCAGAAGCAAGAAAGCAACGGCTTCGAGTCACGGGCATTTGCCGATTGACCAACCAGAAAACGGAACCAGCATCGGTCGCAGGTTGCGCGGGGGAGGGGAACGCACAAACCATGGCAACAGGAGCTTTGTCAGGCCGGAGAGAGGTCGTGACGTGTTGCACGTGCTGCGCGAGACCACCAATCAATGAATGAATGATGCCGGTTTTTCGACTTGGCGATTTAGAAGACCGGCGTACGCAGCAGGTGCAAAGACTCAAAAATATTGGACCAAAACTGCAATTCAGTCACAAAAGTAACACTACGGGGTTGTTTTACAGCAATGCAGCGACCTGGTGACGTGATAAGCATTCATACGGCAATACCCACCCAGCACCACACTCACATGTCGTCAGAAAAAAAACAGAAAGAACTAGCTTGATTAGCGTACGTTAATACGCGAAAATACATTGAAAATACCAGTTATCGTTACATTTAAGAAACTACTGAGGTACCCACGAGCAAATAATAATATAATATATGCAGTGTTTTACCTCTCCGCCTGTCATCCTTTGTGGGAACCCAGATCTTTTGGATCCTGTTCTGGGTGAGCTCTCTGGGCATTCCTTTGGGCCTTATGAACTGCACAGCACACAGGAGAACTAAGACGCTTAAATCCCGTCGATAAAAAGACTTCGAAGAGCCGGAGGCGATGTAAAACTAGAGCGTAGTTCTTCCGTTCAGTGTGTTCAGCGTACTGACCGGTGCAGAGCCGGGTTTAATCTACCGGCCTGTGCCACACATCCGCTATTTAACTCCGCCCGCGCGGCCGGCAGACAACGTGACTTGGGACGCGCGCGCGCAAGCACATACGTTCACACATATTACACGCGCACACAAGCTGCGCCACAGCGCCACTCTGTGGCAATCCTTAGAACAGCACTTAATACGTAACCCCTTTTTCATTATCGACATTGTGTGCAATAGTTCTTAAACCGACTGCAATCCACGGTATATTACTCATTTCATTCTATTTTTAGCAGCGGCGCCAGCGGCGGGTATAACTGATATCTGATATTTATTAATTAAAGCTCCATGTGGTTCTCTAAGACTGATTTTCAAATATTCCTGAAGCTTTCTGCTGTAGGTTTATTTTTAAAATATTTTTTACCATTTCAAAATGCAGCATTGCCATTAATTTCCATTTTGTCTCGGTCTAACGTGTAGTGTGAATTAACAATTTTTCTGTGTATTTTTGTGTATTCATAATATTTTCGAATATTATTGTTTTTATATTTTTTAGGATAATTCTGATAAAGTTTTTATAAAAGGGGGCTATTTATGCGTTTTATTTTATTTATTTATTTTTATTTTATCAAAGAACGATTCGAAATTGATACGATTTCATGTATGAAACCTCCACGTCCGCGGTCTTTGTGGTCAAGATGATTTGCCCCCCCCCCGTTCTCCACGTCCACTCGCAACCCTCAACAAAATCTAAGCTACTTTGTTCAGTCTAAAGATGTGTGAAACCAACCCCAGAAGAGACGTGCAGAGCCTCACATCACCTCTCTCTCCTTCCTCATTCTGGGCCGTCCCAGTGAGTCACAATGGGTATCATTAGACATACACTGGTGTGGATTTAACTTTTTCAAAAATGCCCGCATTAGCCAAGCACGCTTTCATCTTATAGCGCAATGAGGACATTCGAAGGGAAATGACGTGGAAAGGCAGAAATGACAGACAAATGATACTGAAAGAAGCTCAGGTTTGGTTAACAGCTGAAGAACCTGGAGAGGTTTAATGACATATATACAATGACATATAGACTATATGTCATGACATATATACAATGACATATAGACTATATGTCATATATATATATATATATATATATATATATATATATATATATGTCATATATATATATATATATACAATGACATATAGTCTATATGTCATTGTATATATGTCTATATCATATAGACATATATACAATGACATATATATATATATATATATGACATATATATATATATGTGTGTGTATTATTTGAAAGGTTTTAAACACTTGCTCTAAAAATGTCACTTTGTTAATTTTAAACGTTTAAACATTTAAACGTGTTTTTTTTACATTCAGTTATCCTTTCCCAACAGACTGAGCAAATACAACTGACTTTGCTTTGCAGTTGGCTTTGTAACTTAAGCCTGAGTACTATAACAACAGTCTGCAAAGGGAGAGCTCAGAAAAGCTGAGCAGACAGACAAACTGATACATTACTCTCCAACTATAAAATATCAACAGGCATTCTATGATCCCATTACTGACTTTATAATGGCTTTTTAAAAATGTATTGACGTGTGTGAGATCTTTCTAAAAAAAAAAAAAAAGTGCCACATAGTGACATCAAAAAAATATGGGACAATCTGAAACTTCTTCATTGCCTAAGTTGGGACTCCTTCTGACCTCCTTTCAACCTTTTCCCCAAACCAACCATGATTCTCTACATCGTGTCCTGTTTACAGAATGAATCAGAGTGACAAACTCTTTCCTCTTGGACAAACAGTGGGCACAATAGTTGTGGAATTTACATCCATTGTAAATATTCATACCACGCACACTTCCCCCCCTCCAACCCCCAAGCTGATTAAGAGTTAAACAAGGTCAGGTTGCTAACTTTACCTGGAGGGTTGAGATATGTTCGGAGTCTGAAGTGAAAGGGTTCAGCTGGAATGACTGTGAAAAAAAAAACATATTTTCCCCAGAAAAAGAAAGCAGGACACATATAAATGTTTGTAGAAGCACTGACACAGTTCTGGAATTTTAGATAATAATATTATCACACTCCTTCCACCAACTGTAACACTGGAGGGTTTTTGTTTTCTTTTTCTTTTTTTTGGTCACAGCCACATTAGTCCTAATTAAAGGGGCTGACAGTGCTTTTTCTTATTTTATGTCTTATTAAATATGTATACTGTTCTAACTATGGTCTGATTAGTGCTGATCTCATTTCTAAATAATAAGTAATTAAGTAAGGGATTACTTAAGTAGTTAAGTAATCCCTGTGATCTAAACAATATAAATGCTCCATATCTACAACCCATATTCTGAAAACATAGGGATGATGTAAAATGTGAATAAAAATGGAATACAATGATTTGCAAATCCCATAAACCTTCAAATTTTATTCACAACAGAACATAAATAAAGTTATTCGATTAAACTGTAGAGGTCCACAATTTTAAGAAAAATATTGTTGCACTTTGAACTGGTTTATATTTTCAATTTCATGATGCACCAAATAGTTTCAATAGGTGGAAGGTGTGGACTTCAGACGGGCCAGTTCAACACCCAGTCTTCTACTACCAAGTCATGCTGTTGTAACAGCCGTAGGGTGCAGTTTAGCATTGTGTGCAAATATGCAAAGCCTTTTCTGAAAAATATGCCATCTGTATGGGAGCATATGTTGCTCTAAAACCTGCATATACCTTTCAGCATTGATGGTTCCTTTCCAGTTGTGCAAGCTGCCAGTTGGTCAGGCAATGATGCATTGCCATACCTTCAAGAGAAGCAGGTTTTTGTACTGAGCACCAATAACAAGCCATTGTTATTGGTGTACTGAGCACCAATGACAATGCCTCCTCTCTGGCATCCATGTTTTCCAAATGTAAATTAAACCAGAGAAGAGTTTTACACTTTCCTCAGTCCATTTTAAATTAGCTTCATCCAAGAGAATATGCTGGCATCTGGATCGTATTTACATATGGGTTCTTCTTTGCATGATAGAGCATTAACCTGAATTCATGGATGGAACAGAAAACTATGTTCACAGACACTGATTTCTGTAAGTGAGGGCCCAAAGTTCACAAACATCCTCTATTAATTTATTCCTTCATTCGTCCCTTGTGCACAGATTTCTCCAGATTCTCAAAATCTTTTTATATTATATACTGTAGGTACTGAGATAATCAGTCTTCACATTTTTACATTGAGAATTATTACTCTGATTATTGTTTCACAATTTCCTTTTCTCTAAGGTGTTACAATAAAGTTTAACTTCCAAGGATTTCTGAATAAAGCATTTATAAAGTTTAGCAGTTAGATGTTAGCAGGAAATTAGCAAGTTAGTTCCCACCTAAAGATGACACACTATGTTCCGATTGAAGAATTTCTAAAAATTGTAAAATGCACAGCTCTGCTATAACTTTCTATCATATCATCATAAAGCAGAACTAAACTTCAGCCAGGAAAGCATCTGACATAATCCATCCACATCACAAGGTTAGTCGTTATATGTTGCCGCATGATTTTGATTACTTGATATGAAAAAGTCCTGATCCTAAGTAAGATCCTGAAATCTTCTGAAGTGCCCATGGGCTGCAGTGTACACCATGAGATTTTAAAGATTTCCTAATTTGCTGGTGTGCAAATAAAACGCTGAAGAGACCAAGAATGAGGCTGGTTGCTATCCAATTAAACAAGACACAAACATCCTAAAAAGATGACAACCTCAATTATTGCAATAGAAGCTTGGACCTGGAAACTGGGCTGATATGTCATCACCTAACAAGTGGATAAGCATAGAAGCCCCACCCACCTGCTGTTTATTAAATGTTTTGTTTGCATGAGCTAGCCAATCGGACGAAAGCTAGCTTAAAACATGAATTAAGGGGCGAATTAGCAGGGGAATAGCATATGGTAAAAATGGTCAGCAATAAAGAGTTGGAAATGAGCAAAAAAGTGTTGAGATAAGAAAACTGCTGATGACTGAGCAAAACCATAAATATATATATTTAAGACTGCTGTTGCTTCATATAATATGCAGGAACAGTGACAGTGATGCAGACTGTATTTTGTCTCAGGAGAGTAAACTGCTTGTCTGTCTTGGAATGAGCTCCCATAAAAATAGCTGTTAATCCAAATGGGGCTAAGGCTGTATAGGCATCTGGTAATTAAAGCATTATTTTGAAGGGAAACTCTTGATTAAGTCTTTTATTTGACTGACATCTTTCTACACACAAAGGGATTTCTGCTTTGTTATCAAGTTTTACACGGAGGACTAATCTCATCTTGAACTGATGAACAGAAGGACAAAGTGATTACAGTTAAACGTTTAAGAAAATAATCACAGTCTCGAAAGTAAACATGTAGTGTTGAGCTTTTTGAGGAGTCATACTGATAAAATTTACAGACATGTATTTAAAAGTAATGACTGGATCATTTGCAGTACTTCGCTTTGTGCATTCAATTTGCCCCTAAGTAAGCACTCAGTTGGGAGGAAAAAACTCCCTCTTTAATGTGAAGAACACACAGACAGAAAGGTGAGAGAGGACCAGGGAGACAAAGGAAATGAGCAACAATATAACAATAAACACTTAGCTTGTTGATATGTGTGTGTGTGTGTGTGTGTGTGTGTGTGTGTGTGTGTGTGTGTGTGTGTGAATGCATGGAATGAAGGGGAGGAGAGGTGATCAGTCCATCATTTGAGGTCACGGGAGCCTAACTAAGGGACATGTCTGTGAAGGTTCTCAGTCATCCAGGTCATCATAGTCAAAGCAGCTTGCAAAGAAAAGCGTCTGGACTTCTTTAAGTTGCTTGAAGACGTTTCACCTCTCATCCGAGAAGCTTCTTCAGTTCTAAGGTCAAATGGTGGGGAGTCCCAGATTTAAACCCAGTGGGAGTATCACTGTCACCCACAGAGGGACAAAAGGACCCCCTGATGATCCTCTAATCGCCTGAGCCAAGGTGTGAAAATGGGTGCGGGTCCCAATCAGCCAGGGTTTCGGGTGAGCTCATTGTGAAACCTGGCCCCACCTTATGAATTCACATGATAAGGTGGGGCCAGGTTTCACAATTGTGAACTGCGATTGTACTCTTTTTTTTGTATGTACAGTTTCGCATTTTCCTTGCAACATATAAAGAAACGAGGGTTGGCTCAGTATCTTTGGACAGTACTAACCTTTCTTTAATATTCCGAAATACAACTTGTGTGGAAAAAATGTAACAGCCACCTCACTAGGACATCATCACTACATCACTACAGGCTAAATGTATTACATTTCTGGATTATGCCATCAAACTGTGCCCCCTAACACACGGTGTAAGGTCAGGATTGTAATGACCTCTCTGCGGGCTATTCTGTAAAGCTATGGAAGTCACCTGGAACCAGTCTTCAATGAACAAACAATTTATTATGACATGATTTAGTTTAGTTTAAAAACTATTCAGAAACCTTGCTTAACTGTCTCTAATGTGAAAGACACATACCGGATTTTAACCTCCAAAGTCAAAGTAGATGTTCCCAGTATTTTTGAAGGCATGTCGTTAACAAGGGAATTAGTTGTAGTTTTGGACCTGGCCATAGATGTTGAGCTCTGCCTGTGAGCACAGAAGTCCCACTCAAGTGCTCTTGTGTTTGCAAGGGGCAGCCAATCAGACGAAAGCTGGCTTAAAGGGAGAAGAGTTCAAACTGTTTGATTCCTACAGTGGATGAACTGAGGGCTTCCATCAAGGCCCAATAGAAGATAAACAAGGAGAGTAGAGATCAAGAGAAAGATGACCCTTTGAAGTAAGAGCAGAGCAGTGGTCTTCAATTAGCATGCATTTGATATGCAAGTGGCTGTGGAAAATTCATTTTTGTCACCTTGTTGATTTAAAGATCAGAATCTGGAGTAATATCTTGGACACAAGTTGTCATCAGGATAACTACGAAAGCATAAACAGTTCTTTCGAATTATGCCACCAGCAGCCAACATGTAAATAGTAATGTACTCGGGGTAACTTCCTGACAAGTGCTGCACAACACTGTTGAAGATCAGCCTGAGAATGCTGCAGGAGGCGACCCGATAGTTGTTGGGGAGCATACCACACGTGGGATATGATTCACATGCAAGACGCTTTACGTCATTTACACTGGAGTGGCTGACAGGAAAGAGACAACTTACAGCAAGTGGCCTATGGTGGAATCAAACTGAGGCCAGTGCAATAAATATTCAAGCTCAGTACATGGTGTGCGAGTGTGCGCTCCACTACGGGAACTACTGTGAGCAAACATCGTGGCCACCCCCCCTCAAGTTGCACTGTTGACACATTCGTTAGTTTCATAGACCAAACAGCACTCTGCTGTGCATGCTCAGGACACGCGCTCAACATCAAGCCCTGCTCCTGGCTTGCACTCTGACACAAACACACTGCACACGCTCAGTAAAACACTGAATAATCAACTTACATTTTGTTGTTTAATTTAATGCTCTCTTAGCTGGGCTTATTTCATAATCAAAATGATCAACAAGAGCAGTCGATCAAACATTTGATTTTATTCCTCAGCTTTTACCCATTAACTCCCATCACTTCAACCTTTGACCACTGCAACCCTAAATGAATGGAATGATTAAATCTTTTAAATGGGTCTCGCTTCTTGTTTCTGTTTCTCTGTCCAACCCGTTTCCCTGATCTGATTTAAACCTTCTCCAGTGGGATCCTTCCTGACGTTTTTCACGGGAACCTCCAGGGCCCTTCTGGCGCACTTACATAAGTTCTGAATGAGGCTGGGGTTGCGTTCACTGTCCCAGTCCCCTTCCTATAATCTGGCAAGGCTAAATCAAGACAGTCTCTGCCTGGGGATGTGTTAACACTAGCGAGGAACCTGCGTTATGTCAGACAAACTTCAGACAAGGAAAGTAGGCTTCCTGGAGATACAACATATGATTGGAGTGGGTTTCTAGAGTTTAACCTCTCGTTATATTAGTGTTCATATTTTGACACTTAAGAACACAACGACAGTCAACATGAAGAATGAGCTTTGTTGTCTTAACTAATGAAGATCTAAAACCAGAAACAGAAAATTTTCTATGTAAAAATGACAAAACCATCAACTCAATGTTGTTTATATCCTTTATTCTTTTTACATAAAAGGTTTTTTGTTTTTTTAAACACAGGACAAACAAGCCAATATACTACAGACATGTATCACTACACAGACTGCTGTTCAGGAAATATAAAAAAGGTTTATGTACATGTGGGGAGATGATGTGAGCTCCTTGTGTGGTGGTTCTTGTAGTTTCCCAGGGTGAATTCAAACCTGCTCGCCGAGGTCCAAAACCCGAAACTTGTCTAGATTGTAGAAGCAGGCCTTGACAACTCGCCCACCGAAATATCGTCCGTTCAGATCCACAACAGCTGCAAAAGAGAGGAACAATTAATGTCAGAACCTGGGAAAACAAAGTAGAGTCATATGCAAAAAGAACAAAATCCACCACATTTTGGGACATTATGTTTCAGTCCACCTGACACTGGCAGGTTGCACCTTGCATCATCCAGGAACTCATTGATGCTTCCGAGCTAGGAGGAAATCCCCCAAGGACACCCATGATCTCATTAGGAGCATGTTGTGATATCAGTAATGCATACATGCATGTGGGGCTTACCGAGTACCATTTTGAGTTGCTGCAATGAAATTTCAGCCCAATGGACCAACCTCCTTCATTTTCACATACAAATGTTGATCTTTTTCCATCTCCATGAAACAAACGTGGCATCTTTTCACTCCAAACATTTTACCCAGTCCACATCAGTATAGATACCCAACAACTCAGCTGCATGCTGTTTTGTTTTTTTAACAATATGGCTGTTAAAAAGTTGTACAGTTGAGGCTGCACCCTATTCTGATATTTACTGGGTAAGCATGTGGCCTTCAATTAAAAACACTGATCAAAACAGGCCCATCAAAGACATCAGAACACCGATGCTGTGGAGCATCTGGCACAAATCTGGAAACCTTGTGTTTCTTTGAAGCAGATCCCTACTAACATGAGAATGTTGTATCACTTACGCACAGGAAGAACAAAACACAACAAACTAAAACAAAGTCACTATTGTCTCAATATGTTTTATGGTAGATTTATTCTCTGTGACCTCCAAAGATCAGTTCATCTCTCCTTTGTAAAAAATAAATTATTACACTGTTTATGAAAAACAGCCGGCTCATGCTGGTAGTTCCCAGCAAACAACACTCAAGAAGAGAAAAAAAAGAAAACTTTTTTTGGCTCTCGTACGTCTGCATTCTAGGAAAATAGGAAATTTTATGTCAGGGTCATTTCCCAGGACCGTCTCCTAAAGATGAACCACTGAGGTAATGATCCTTTAAAAAGGACGCGTCTTATCCGACTGTGTGAGAGAGGACAGGATTCAGCATTAGTCACTGAGGCATGTGTGTCCCAAGCATGATAATGGATCTTGAAGGACGCCGGAGATCACTTCAGTTGGTAGACAGCCATAAAGCATGTGCATATGCACAAAACAACATGTGTTATGACTACAGCAGCTAAGGGGAACATCTTGATTCGTATGGAAACAGATGGTTAGTGTACAATTGTGCATCTTTTCAAAGATGAATTCAGATCATTTTTTAAACGTGCTTTCTTCACAAGGGTTAGAGAGCAATTATTTTATGTTATGGGTGCGGATGATTTACAAAAGTTGTGCTGTTTTCTAAACGCAGGCGCACTCTGTTCATTTCAATGTGACTCGCACAATCTGCCAAGAGCTGTGGGTAATTTACTAACAGGACAAGCATATCAATATAAATCAGTTGTACATGTGTACGTTCAGTGTAGGCCTACAGTGGCAGTCATGAGCTCGTTAGAATGGAAACAGGCTTTAGTAATTGCTTCGATGTTGACAGTACCACCATAACGGTTCTACGCTGAGAAAGAGACAGAAAAACACCTATTGCCAAAGTGCATGCAGCTGAATTTGTGTAACCCATGACAAAAAAAAACAAAAAAAACAGTCATGTGTTAGAGGATCACGAGATCATGGTGAAAACCATGTGCACCTTTTATGACCCTGAAATCAAAATGCTTAACTTTCAGTGTAATAAAACTTAAAAAAAAACTTAAGAGACATTTTTTCCTTAATAAAGATTTATTAACATAAATGCATCAGACCAACATCCATATCCAAGGCCTGAATATACTAAGGACAGGGTCCAAATTCAACATAGTCATCCTCCCTGTTCTTGCCATTCGTCAGCTGTTTCGCTTTGACCCTCCGTGCAGGCTGTGAAATAGCCACAGAAGCCGCAGTTTACAGGAACCAGAAACCGAGAATTGAAGAATTGCAATAAGTTTTGCTGCCGCTGGCACTGCGTGACTCTTTTAGTTTCCAGGTCATTTCGGAGTTCACTAAACAAATTTAGAATTAGGTGGCTTTGTAATCCATCCATTTTTAACCACATCCTCATCTGAAATTAATAAGCGCACCCTTAACTTACTGCGATGTCTCCTCTACAAAGCAATAACCAATGTGAAAAAAAACTGTTATTAGATATACATCTTATGCATAGCAAAACTTAAATATTCCCCTCACTAAATTTTGTGCCCTGAGAAAGGAACTCCGAGTAACGCCTATGCAACAGGGCCAATTGCAAAAATCTGAGTTTCCACCTCTCATGTGCAATACTGTCACTGTGCTGTTTCGGTAAATGCCAAGCAGAAAGTGCTAAATGTCCAACAACAGATCTAAATTCATCATTATAAATCTTTACAACTTCTCAGAAAAATGACAAACTGTTCCTTTAACTATTGTCATTTACTATCTGTAATCTAATGAAGGTAATGAACAACTTTCTGTTTGAGGACAATGTGCAATCGCCAGGCTCTGTAACCTTTCCATCACCTCATACTCACGTCAGCAGTGAAGAGAACCGACAGGATTATTTAGCTGGTTTCTATGTAGCCATTAAACCTTTCAAAGAATAGCCGGGAAAATTTAACTTCAAACTTATCTTCTTGGGTAGTATTGCATTCCTTCAAGCGTGAACACTACTGTGATGTACTGTTGTGTTGCCACTGCTTAAAAAACAAAACACAAAAAAAACCTAACAGCAACAACTCTGCATGTTGATTAGTAGTGTTCTAGCAGAATACAGTATGTTTCAGTATTTGAGAGGCTTTAGCCGACCGTCTGACCTGGGAATCCTGTCACCCAAAACTGCTTCTTACTACTTTTGAGTCACTGTCACGCTCACCCTGTCTCAACACTGAAGACAGCATCGATCGCTTTAACGGGGAAGTTGGCGTTTGCTTTTTGTGCACATTCAAGATGAGCGATAAAAATCAGAGAGAGCGGTCAAGATCAGAACAGGGCTTAAAGGGAGCCATCAAAGGGTGTTTCACAACCGCGCTGTTTGGTCTGTTTAAATCAAATGTAGACAGATTGCAGTCAGATTGGCAACACGCTTGATGTCTCAATTGGTGGATTCAAGTCTTAGTTGCACATGATGACCAGAGGTGCACAAAGATGCAACCTTGGAGGGGAGATAAAAATCAGAAGAAAATCAGGTTTAACTGGGTTCCAGCATATTATTTACAGCTACCGTGACGGACACTAAATACAACAATCACCTCCGGCCTGTGAGTGCGAGAACATGCCCTCAGACTTCACTTTCCGGATGCTTCGTCATCACCTGCAGAAACGGATCACTTAGTGTGAGACTTTTAATTTGATTCTTTATGGCAGGTTTTAGTGTCGTTCTTTGAGAACCTGCCCTGCTTTCTGAGAGCTGTGATATAAGCGCGGTTCTGCCGGTGCCACAGGGAGACGCCTGGGTCACAAATGATGTAACACCGCAGGGAATGGGAGTCTCACCTTGTTTCCGATCTGGGCCAACTCATTTAGAATGGGACACATTTTCACCCACATTATTAGAGCAGTTATGCAATGATTCCTCCCCCCCAAAAAAAAGAGAAAGAAAAAGGAAAAGTGCGATGCTGTTACATGAAGTAATTTAGGAAACAGTCGCCTACATATGCAGACTGAAAACCATTGTTTAAATGAGAATGGAAATGTCTGAGGCAACCACTTTCATTATGAACAAGTGCACAGCGAGGAAGTTCCTCAAACTCCTGTGACGCTTGAAGGCAACATGGTCTGATGCAAATGCCCGATATCTCATGAGTTGAGGCCTATTCCAGGGATGGCGCTTAAAAGAAGTGAATACTGACCTTTGATGGCCGACTCCACCCTCTCAAACTCCAGAAATATTCTGACGGCTTCATCATCTGGCACCTCTGCAATCTGACAGCGGAAAGAATCTTCACGCTTCTGTTTTGATGACTTTACGTAAATCGAGTTTTATAAATCACTTCATCTCACCTCAAAAATGACACATTTAACTACTTTGCCATATTTCTCGCATTCCTCTTTCGTCTCTCCCTCCAAGTCCTCGTCCACCTCTCCTCGCCCCACCATGTTCTACGAAGGGAAACGACACATGTAACCAAGCTGCACGGGACATCAGACTAGTCATAATCTCATATTAAAACTGCAGTCTTTCCATCACCCCAGTGTTCTGTGTTGAAATAATAACATGTGCCACTTATAACCCACTGATCATTTTTCTAATGATATAGTAGCCAAACCTAGAAAGGGGGAATTTAACAGCACACAGGGATACACGTACCCTCAGCAGGACCACCTTGGTCGGGTTTTTCAGGATCTCAGTGAGCGGGTTCGCGTCAGACTTCTTGGAGGAGTCAGCTGATTGGAAGAAAACAGAGGTGATCGTAATTTTTTCCTTATCATCAGAATATTTACAGGCAGCAGGTATGCTGGATGGAGCAACAGAAGGTGTCGGACGATAAGTGGATTTGTGCGGGACTGTTCAAAACTTGGGAGCTTGATTCAACACAGATGATAAATGAAACAATTCAGCAGTTTGTTTTGCGTCAGCTGGTCTGATATCTGCTTCGTCTGACATCCAGTTGGCTTTTACTGTGCTGCTGAGAAGCCACTCTGGGTCGTTCTGGGTCATTCAAGTAATAAAACTGTTACGATTTCTGGAAAGTGGCCAAGTTGCCAGTCTCACTCAAATACTGAAATGTATAAAACAAAACAGAGCTGAAGTTTTCCTGCTCATCTTTATATTTTTCTGTTTAGATATTAAGTTAAACAACTAAAAAAACAAACAAACAAACAAAAAAGAAAAAAAAAATGCAATTTCCACACTATTTTTCCACATTTCGGAAATCTAAATGACGACCTGACAAAAGTATTGATATTACTAATTAATAATAATAAGGGGTAAAGGGTGTGCTTAAGCTGCTAGCACATTTGAGAATATGAGAGACTATCAGAGTAGCTATGTTCTTATTTGACAGTCATTTAACTGGACAATAAACAACGCTGATAACAGAGCTCAAGTTATTCAACAGCCATACAGATAAGGTAAACATGGATGGAGCGATATCCAATTGTGCCCTCTAGTGGTTAAACAGAAACACTGACATGTTTAATGCCAGGGAGGAGTCTACGGAAGCGTAGAGCTGCCACCCAGGCAAAAGAAAAATACAAGTGTGTCACGTTATAACGTGAAAGGTTTATTGTTCTAACAAGATACTTTTCCTGTTTGTACAATATACTTTTCACGTTTGAACAACATAATATCACGTTCGTACAATATCAATATTATATTGTACGAACGTGATAATTATGTATATTGTAATAACGTGATATTATGTTGTTCAAAAAACCCTCATGTATACGAATTGATGTTAATTGGGTTTTTGTTTTTTGTTTTTTAAATTTGTCAGAATTTTCCATAAATGCTCCAATTTTTAAAAAAAAGAAAAAGGCGGGAATTTTAAGGCAATTATGTGAATGCGCAGGCTTTACTGGGTTAAGTCATAATGGAATACATTGCAGATTTGACTTGTCATAAATGATTGTCCAGGGGTTAGGAGAACAGGTCAAAGAGCGAAAACTGCACAGAAGCCAAACATTTGATGAAAAGCTGTTGAGAGGGGAAAATAAGGGAGACTTGAAGCTTGTTCGCATTGGCAGCAAAGAGCATGCTGTACAGGCAAAACTCTGCACCCTGCTATAAGAAGCACAGACCAAATTCAAAGCAGGAAAGACTTAACCTCCTAAGACTTGAACCCTTCCACGGCATGCATTTTAATTTCTCTTTGATATTTGGGCATATTGGGGCCCAATGAACGTAAAAACAAAGAATTACCAGATCTTTTTTTTACCAGATTTGTGTCTTTAAGAAAAATAAGAGCCACATATGAGAATATTCGTTTAAAATTTTGATAGAACAGTAGCAGTATAATGTCCTTGTAAGTGGATATCAGGCCCTTGTAGAGCAAAATTGAGTATTTTGGTCTAAATAACCCAAAAAGTGATGTCCACATATGTGGACGCCAGGTCCTAGGAGGTTAAAATTAATTTTCATATTGAGGCCGGGTTGCAGCTTCAGCCTGGGCGGCATCACAGCATTATAGCACAGCAGAGCATTTGTGTTGCAGATTGCAGTACATAACCAAACTACAGTATTGTTTGATCGAATCGCATTTACAAAAGTTACAAAAAGGTGATCGAGGCCAAATTGATAAATAGAAGATAATTAGGGGACTCATAGTACGTTTATAAACAGCATGATGTATTGCCATGCATATATGATTTTTAAGTCAACCAGCTGTGGAATCTACTACAACACTTAGTATCCAGACAGTGTCTACCGCAGATTACGTGAATAATGAAAAACTGGTATGGAAGACGATATAGTAAAAGAGGATTTTATAACTTAATTTTTTATGACATTGGCTTATTTACATTAGCCTTATGGTTTACCTACAGTAGCACCTGGCAAAAATAACAAGCTGGAAAGAAAGTGCTTTAGTAGGCTGGAGGAATTCACATGGCTTGAAAGCCCTTAGCATAAAAGTACAATTATACAGTTATTTATCCAACATTAAAGTTTTGATATAGACCCTAAATACAGTAAACAAATGCAGGCCATTTAAACTTGACTTCAGATGTACATGGAAATATGAATATTCAAGATATGATAAATTAGATACTAATGTCATTAAATTAAAATAATAAGATCCTTCTGAAGCTGTTACAGGTGCACAAACTCAATCACTTTTTGCCCACTGGTAGGTGTCTGCCAGGCAACATAATAATATTCCCATTATCTGATACAGACAAGAAGCTTCAGGGGACTAAGATATGAGCCAAGTTTGGGTTACTCAACTCCTGATTATCAGATCGAGTTTGTAAGCAAACAAACAGACAGAGATTTGGTGTTATATACTGTTGATGCTGTATCGAGGTTGTCATATTATAGTGCACTGCATAATGACGCCACCAGAGGGCAGTCTCTACATGTGAAACACTGAGTGGAGCTAAGTGAGCTGTGAACAGGGTCATAGACAGAGTGCAAACAAAACTCCTGCTGATAAAAGTGAGCCAGACAAAATGGATACAGCTGTGTGCAGTAGGGCTGCACGATTTTGCATATAATGAGAATCACGATTTTTTTTGCTTAGAATTGAGATCACGATTCTCTCATGATTTTCTTTTCCAATATAAATATTTATTGCATTTATTAAGTGCACATCAACTTCGTAACAGTTGAGACTGAACATAAAAACCATAAATGTCTCACATTTTGTCTTTGCCGCAAAATGTTGTACTGCTTGTAATTCCGTCTCCACCGTTGCTCGACACTGTGTGTATACAGCAGGTAGTGATAGCCTCCATAATTTCTTTGTGCCTGCGGGAATTCGACGGGTATGGGGAAGCGCGGTATAAGGTTCCCGTTATTGATGTTTGGGTGGTTGACCGGGACGGATTTTCTCCTGTCACTTTCTTGGCCTTTACAGCTTCATCATCTCTCACGTGCGCTCCGTTGTTTTTTTCCCTGCCTGCTGGCTTCTGTATCACGTGGTATAAGGCTCCGCCCTTGTCATTTGTTTTCATGCAGATTATGTCCCGGATCAAAATGCGGTACAATCGTCATCTTTTTTTTTTCTTTTTTTAATCGTTGTCATTTGGAAATGAGATCGCACATATGTATGAATTGAGATCGCGATTTTCTAACAATTAATTGTGCAGCCCTAGTGTGCAGTATTACCCTTGAGAACAGATACACACTTTATCTCCATTTAGCGCACTTTTAGCTACTGCCTGGTGTCAAATGTGGCAACAAACTCACATCAATAAGCTATGGTAGGTGTCCCAAAGTGCAAATGTCCTAATTAAACAGAAATTTAACCATTAAACTAATCATCTACTCTTGAAGTAAGAGAACACCAACTTAATATGATCAATGTTAGCAGTGGAAGCACTAGCAGCCTTCTTTCTTTGTAGGTCAAAGTCCACACGTCTATATTAAATGTGGTTATGCAAGGTTCCAATAAAGTAAGTTAGCTTTGAAATAATCCTCATCTACTTTACAAGCTTATAATACCCCCAGTTACCATATGTGATAAGTCAGGAAGGTACGAAGGTATCAATAACTGGATGTGTCCAAGCTGACAGCTGTTTTAACACAAATATGCTGCGTAGAGAACATGGATGCAGAGATTCATGCTAATACAATGAATCTGTGACACGTGCATAGAGTAACTGTGTGACAGTATGCATGTATATAAAAGTCATGCAAACACAAACTTTAAAGATGATCCGTGTGGCACATTCTGCAATATGAAAGGGAGAAAATGGGAGTGGAGGCCAACCTGCAGAGCCTGAAGTCTCAGTGGCACCTGATTGGCTGGAGCCTGCTGCTCACGCGCGCGCGCACACACACACACACACACACACACACACACACACACACACACACACACACACACACAAAAAAAATGAAAAGACATGCATGTAAAGGTCACTGTAAAACATCTAACTGATATTGAAATGGAATCTTGCTGTGGTCACACCCAAAACAAAAGTATGTGAAAACAGTGGACGGCTAAATAATCCACATGCTCACACAGACCAGGACAGGCTTGAGACAATAAAAGCAGCTTTTGATGCAGCTGACAGATACAGAAAATCACGTTAAAGCAGACAGGGTGAAAAGGAACACAGAAAGGCGGGGTGGGGCATAAACATCAGAACACGAGCGGTAGGGCTGGGCGATGTGGATCTTGAGGGGTAGGCTGAGAGTAACGTGCTACTGGAGCACAATGTGAAGAAATAAAAAAATAAAACAAAATTTAAAATCCAGTTGAGCTAACCTAGTTTAAAGGGGTCATAAAAGAGTATTTTATAAACAGAAGCCAATAAACCAAAACTGTAAAATTGATGGAGACCTATATATTTATTTATTTATTTTAAATTATATGGCGCCAAATCACATCAACAGTCACTTCAAGCAGCTTGATATTGTAAGGCAGTGATACTCAAGGTTTGGCTGGGGACCCCGAGTGGGCTATGAAGGTACTGCAGGTGGCCCACAGCAATCACAGAAATTCAGTTTGACGTTATAAACATTTACAGTTACATATTTATATAAAATGATTCATTTCTATAAAAAGGGAATTAAAACTGGTAATAGGAAGTGATTAGTTTGTGATATTACTCACTACTCTGACTATTTAGGGCAGAGTAGTGAGTAATGTTGCTCTTGCACTGGAACTTGGGGCCCAGTGGTAGGTGGGTCACACAGTGGCTCAGCACTTAGCATATGACTGCAATACGTTTTAGCCATTTAGAGCAAAAAAGCCTGTGTTGCTTATGGTTTTGTTTGGTTTTTTTAAACCGAATTTTTAGGAAATGAATTGCTTTCTCTTGTAACTTGACTTTTCTTTTAAGATTTGGCCCATGGCATTTTCTGGTATTTAAGTGGGCCGCAACCCTCTTGAATTAAATGACTTTTGTAAGGAAAAGACCCGACAATAACACAGAGAAAACCCAAAAATCAGATGACCCCCTATTAGTAAGCACTTGGTGACAATGGGAAGGAAAAATTCCCCTTTTAACAGGAAGAAACCGCTGGCATAACCAGGCTCAGGGTGGGGCAGCCATCTGCCGTGACCCCACAGCCACACCAGGCACACATGTGCCTGTCGTAAATGCTGTTAGGAGTCTTACAAGCGCCTAACTGGCACGGTTGGATGGCACAAAGCTACAAGCACGAAGCCAAAGCTTTGGGTCCGACCTCTGGCTTTTCACTCCTGCATGTTTAGGGTTGAGACCCACACGCTGCATGCTTCAGGTAACACTGTCATTATAATATACAGAGGTACAGTGAACTTAACATTGAGTAATGGAGGGAGAAGAATCCTTACTAGACACGTAAGGATGATTATTACAAGCAGCAGAAATCATTTTACAGTGAGCTGATGGGTTTGCAGTATTTCAGGGTTTTAGTTCTGTTTTTACTCAGAGATTGGTCCATCATGGGAACATTAACACACACACACAAAAAACCCAACTAAACTGTAATGTGCCTATTTACACAAGTGGCACAGAAACTTTATTAACACAGATACAGTCATGACCTGACTGCAAATGATGATTTGTGTTTTCCTACAAGGTCTTTTTGTATGTGCCAATTTTACCCACGCTTAGTGAGTTCAAGTGTAAACTGACTCACTAAGTCAACTCTTGAAGCATCATGAAAGAAAACATTAGCTTATTGCTTTGCTTTCTAACCAGCTTCATTTCTTAACGAGGCTTTTAGAGTGAAACATTTGCAGGAATTTGTATAAAAACCTAAACTGACAGTCTGACACATGATTACAAATTAATATACATTTCTTAATTTGTATATTTAGTTAAGACGTAATGCCGTTTTTAACAAATGGCAGTCTTATGTTTAAAATAATGACAGTAGTTCAGCTAAGTGCAGTTTAGTTTTGGTTTTCACTGTGAGAGTGAGCATAGAATTCAAAGTAATGAGAGAGTGGGGGCAGGGGAGAGAGCCGTAAACATCTATATGACTGCACAAACATTTATGTGACACAATGATCAAATTATAACTCGATCAACCAACTTCTCTGATCTAACCTGCTAATGTACCGTTTAAAAACAAAACAAATACAAAGGCATCGCCCAGCCCTAAGCTAAAGATGGAAAGGACAAAAAAAAAAAAAAAAGCACAAAGGTCGCTCTTACGTTTTTCTGCTGCGTCACCTATGATGATCTTTCCACCTCTCTTGCTGGTCTTTTCCACGGACAGTGCCGTGCTGAGGCCTTGCTCGTGCTTCCCGAGGCCCTGGCCTTCTTTGAAGCCATATTTCTGCATAATCTTATGGGCCACTGTGCCTCTGCAGGTGAAGGAGAATTAATGAAACATTCAGCTATACAGTATATATAAACATGATATACAACTGATTAACTGTAGTACTTAACTTGAAGTACTTTTTATTCAAGCAGAAATAAATGAACTATATAAATCTACTTGTTGTGTAATATAAGCACCCACCCCATGTTAGCAAGGAAGGAGCTGGTCGGTCCGGGTGGTGAGCGGGGCCGGTCTGAGTCTTCATACATAGGTGGAGGGATGGCCGCCTTTGAGCCTCTGGCAGGACGGCCCTCATCTTCATAGGAAAATGAAGAGCCTGAGATCACACACACAAACAGAAAATGGCTGATGCAGTAACAAAGGGCTCAACTGCAATGTCAACATGCATTCAAAGTAAACTTTAGGCATATAAAGGTGACCTATTATGGTCATTTGAAGCGCCACATCTTTATTTGGAGCTGCATGATTCACAGTTAGATGGGGGTTGGTAAATACAGCTATATTCATCCTGTCTGAAACCATGTTTTAGTTCCTCTTCCTTTAACTTTAACACCACCATCATTCCATTTCCTCGACAGGCCGCCCTGTAGTAACCTGAGACAAACATACACGATATTGCCAAAGGCATTCACTTAACAACCGCTGACCCCACTCTCTGATTTTACATGACCTGCTGCTTCATGTCTGAGTTGTTGTCATTTTCAATCGTTTCTACTTGGTTATAATACTACTAACAGATGACTGTGGAAGATTTAGCAGTGAAGAAATTTCATGACTAGACTTGTTGCTATCCTATCACAGTACCACACTGGAATTCACTAAGCTCCTGAGAGCAATCCATTCACCCACAAACATTTGTAGAAGCAGTCTGAATGCCTGCATGCTTGATTTTATCCACTTTGGCCGTGAGTGAGTGGGTGAGGAAGCACTTTTGGAATTACAGTATATGATATCCACTCTTACTGCCATTATATGGTTCTAGGAGCAGAAAGAAATGAGCATTCAGAAGTCTGAAAGCTAAATTTTTGTACTGTGTTAAAGTTAAAAAAACTTAAAATGCAGTGTGGCAGTACACACTGGCTGCCTTGTGTCCCGTTCTCTGTCGAGATGATCCCACACTGCTTCAATAAGGTTGAGGTTTAGGCTTTGAGGAGGCCAATTCATGAGTGATAGTGTTCCAGCATATCCAGGTGTGCCTTTATCTATCCAGTAAAAACATACCTTTATCTACCAATGCGTGTAAACACACTATTAATGTGTGCTATCATGCTGAAAAACAAAGCCACTCCCAATCAGATACTTCTCAGATGGTATTGCACGGTGGAGCAAAGCTCAAACCTGACAATCCTGACTTTACCAGCCCATCGGTTTTCACAAGATCCCAAAATCTGTGTGTCACGTTCTGTGTCCATGACACAGAAAGAAAATTCAGATATATTTTAAATGAAATTCTACTAAAAATATTCAAGCTCATAAGCCCCATTTTCCCTAAAAATCCTAACCCTGCAGGAGAAAAAACCCCTACAGTTTCTCTTCATTATTCTGCAGTGAGCCAGTTGTATGCTGCTACTAAGATAAATATCCCCTCAGACTTATCAGACTTACCATCTCTGTCCACAAGGGAAGATGGAGGGGCAATGGCTGCTCCACCCATGCCTGAAACAGAGACAAAAACAGATCAAACAATCAGGCAAGTGGGTTTTACTTTTTGTTTTACTTTCAAAATAACTTCAGTGATCAATTTATGATAAGAAAACAAAGACAAGTAATCTCTGGGAGGGGCACAAACCATCTAGGGTGTCAACTGATTTGAAATCACGAGACGCTAAATGTCTAAACAATGTGGATAAGGATCAGATCACAGATTATTTTACTTGCAAATCAGAGTCAAAACATCATTCAGTGTTTCAAGAACTCACTTCTTTTCCTCCTCTCCTTTTCGTACTCCTCCTCCTCATCCGAGTCTTCCTCTGCTGCCGGGAAACGAGAGAAACCACTGGGAGCTCCACTTTCGTGTCTGTCTTTCCTTTTCCTGCAGACACAACGCCCACATTCAGGATTTAGTTGTCTGCTTCATTCAGTTCATTTCTAAATCAAAGTAAAGATCCTCCAAATTCCTGAAAACTAATAAATAAAAATCTATTTTAATCATTTTAAATGTGGAAGAATAGAAAGCTTCAAGTATTTTATTTCATCTAGTTTGTCAATCTTTAGCTTGTATAATACATCGCCTACTGAGGAGAATTTAAAACAAAAGAAAAGAAAACAGCCATACTTTTCCCTCTCTTCAATTTCCTTCTGCCGCTCCTGCTCCCTCTGTCGCTGCCGTTCTTCTCTGTGACGCTTCACCACCTTCTCGTAGTCATTGGGGAACATGGGGTCATACTCGTCTGCTAAGGGGATCAGCACATCACTAGCAGAGAAGGCACTGGGGACTGCATCCTAAAGCAAGAACCAGCAACATATGAGTGAGATAAATGAGTTCCTTTACAATTTTTACACTGGACACTGTTATATTCTCCCTCTGCATCTTTGGCAAAGATCCAACTGAATTAAATTTAAAAAAAAAAATTTAAAACAGCAAAATACAGACAACATGAAAGAACTGGTTGACAACATTACGCTATAGAATACTATATGTAATACTAAAGATAAAGCTGGATTTATGGCACACGAGGGGTGGATGAACGCAGGGGAAATGTGGTTTTTATACATGTTTACGCATATTAGACTGGTGATGTGATTCTTCAATTATCTTTATACCTGCAAAGCAAAGAGCAGTTGTTTTTAACTAAAGAAATAAAACTTATTTCATTCCACCTTGCTCATCTCTACTGCAGCGCTGCCTCACTGTCACCCAGAAAGGAGCGACTGCAGCTCCACATACACTCATCACTGAACCATGACGACAGCCGTGTAAATCTGTTTCTTCCTGTCTCATGTAGAAACTGAGAATAAGCTTGAATTTAGTATCTGACCAGTGTCCAATAAAGAAGCAGTGGCTGCTGCTTATCAAACAAATCAGCAGATTTATTTTAAAAACAGCATTCAGTCTCGACTTGATTTGGAAAGAGTTTTATTTGTAGTTCAGCAAATCTCATCATATCCGAGGAAGCATTGACTAAAAGAATCCTTGTAAAGCTTTCCAAAGGTTGCTGGTGTTACTCTACAAATATGCAACCTGTCACAAAGTGAGCCTTTGCTTTTAACATTCAGCCTGCAAGCCACGATCAGAGAGAATGTGAACACACAGCAACGTCAGACACGATCACCACCAGCTTTGTCGTTATAAAAGACCGGGTCTAACAGATATTTAAGACTCAAGTAATGCTGCACAAACAGCATAATTTGTCCAGGTGTTTTTCAATATTTCCATACTGACCAACCCAGTAACAGTTTAACACTGGTCTTGAGTACCCATCCATAACAAACACTGTGAGCCGTACCTTGAGGCCAGCCGCAACATGTGGAGGAGCGTCTGTGATCTGTCGCTCATCACTGGAACTTCCTCTCTTAAGATCAATGACAGGCGCCAAGACGGTGGTCTGCTTCATCCGCTGGGTCTACAGAAAAGAAAAAAAAACAACAAAAAAAAAACAGCATAAACAAAACAACCAATTAACCTTGTTCTTCTTCTGATCAGTGACTGTAGAAATACATCAAACAGAAAACCATTTGCTCCACACTGGCATGACAGACAGTTGCTGCGGATATGTTGGCTGCACATCCCAAACATGCTCTACTGAATTGTAATCTGGTGACTGCAGAGACCATTCGAGCACAGGGATCTCATTATCACATTCAAGACACCAGTCTGGGATTATCTGAGCTTTGTGACATGGGATGCTATCTGCAGGAAGCAGCCATCAGAACATGGGCACACAGTGGTCATGATTGGATGGACATGGTCAGCAACAATACTCAGAAAGGAAGTAGCATTAAAAAGAAAAAAACCTCAGGCTGTATAAACAAGCCCAAATTATGGCAAGAAAACTGCTGTATATAGACAAGTTCATTCAGAGATGCTTTTCGGCATACTCATTTGTGGTTTACTCATAGGGGTTATTTTGTAACTCAAATAACCACTATGTCGCCCAGGGCTGCAATGATTCATCAAGTAAATCAAATATTTCAATTTTAAAAAAGTTTTTAAACACAAATCTTTTGCTTTGATGCTTCGTTTAACATACGACTCTGTAGCGTGCCATTATCACCATGGAAATGCAAGCATTTCACCCACATTTACATGTAAAAACAAACCTACAATAGAAACTTATTTAGGAGCAGCATGTAAATAATAGGTTTGACCAAATTAAGTCCACACAGCCGCCAGTTTTCAACAAAAGCACTGATAACACAACGGCAAGAGTGATGATGACGCTGGTTTAAGATGGAGCCATATTCTTTTTACACATACACAGATTGCAAAGAGCAAAAAGGCAGAGCCGTTACCGAGACGGTAAGCTCAGGCTGAGTGAAAGAAAACTTGTTTCAGGTGTCCAAAACATCAGCGTGCTTCCTGTGATCAACATTAAAACCTTTACTGGGAAAAAGTGAGTGGGAGTCCTTCATCAAAGCACCTGATCAACAAACTCCAAAGTGATGAAAAGTGAGCTTCGTAGCTGCTCCATCCACGGCCATTTGTTTATTTTTTTTTTAAAAAGTCCTGTAAAGCTGCAGAAGTTTTATTAAAATCTGCAGAACTATTAACTTAGTCTGATACTGTGTTTAAATCATACAGCTTAATGAAGGCTGACGGCAACCGCTCAGTTTTACATAGAAGGGAAGAATGAGGCAAGACTGGGATGTACTAGACCAGATTTAATTCAAAACATTCATAACATTTTTCAGACCAAATGTAAAATAATATAAAATATTTTGTTAATTAAATTACATTAATATTTAACAATATAAAAAAAGAGCTTTTTTTACAAGCTAATAAAAATGTACACATGTACACACATAAGCACTAGTATCATCATTTCTGACCATCTTATAAACAAAAGTGTACGTTAAGCTTGATTGAATGACAGCCCACTATAATACATGTGTAGTACTGCACGCACCTTGGCCTGTGTCAGAGCCGCCTTCTTCACCTTCAGCTGGGACTGTAGCAGCTTGAAGTTCTTGGACCAGCCTTCGGTCTTAGTGTCACTGGCACCCACACCGAGGTCATCATAGAGCGACATTGCTGTCCGTCAGTGCTCCTGTTGCCTTCGGACACACAAACACGTTTCACTTCTCAATATTTATCGAGCCTACGGTATCATCATTCAGCCCTTCACTGCTTGGAAAAGCAAAAAATTAAAAAAAAATTAAATCGGTTATAACGTGCAACAGCTAAATCACAAATCTCCGCTATAACCTTTTGTGATTCCGTCGTTTGATACTGAAGCAAATTTCCCAGGAGAAACTGGGAAACGTTAGCTAGCTAACGAAAGCTAAGGCTAGTGTTGCTAATGTCTGCTCCTTATGAAATGTGTCAAGAAAAGACCCAACATTCGTTCCACTGTCTCTATAGCTACCACTATTAAATAGAATTTAAAATTAATTACAAGTCAGTTCATATTAATCTACTTTTTTTCTTTAAAAAGGCTAACCAGCACATTTGATATACCTCCTCACTGCTCGTAACGGAAGCCGGAGCGCAAAAACAAAAGCCAAGAGCCAACATTTGCCGGGATTTTACGGTCTTGCGCCATCTGGCGCCCGGATGACTCATTTGAAACCAGCAATTTCTGCAGAAATATGCCCTGTTGTTAAAATGGGCGGATCACACACAGCACAAGGGGAGTGTCATGATATAAAGCGAAAGTGTGAACGAAAAGAAATACCGCGGCGACAGCGACGATGGTCTTTACCGGCCTGGTTTTATTTAGTGAACATGTTTTAAGTCACTACCGAGGTGTCCGATGGCTCTGGTTTCACTGGCTTTCCCCGTCTGCGTTATGATAGTATGTTGGTCTCAATTATCCAGCAGCGGTAAGTGCAAACAAATTTCAACTCGACCGAGTACGCTCCAGAAAGTGCTTTAAACTGCGCATGCCGCAATTTGTTTTGTTTATAGTTTATCGCTTATTTAATCAGTGATTAAATTTGATCACCTTCAAAGACAAGTCGTTCAAATAGAAGGCATAAACTCGCACACGTCAGCGTTTTACGGTGAGATATGTCGGAGGGGGATAATTGCTTATTGAAGACATACCTGCGGCTTGATTTGTGTTTTGTTTATTTTTGGTAAATCATTGTTTCTCGCCGTCTCCGTATCGTAAATCTTCATAGTGAAACCTAAATGCTGAAAGTCGCAAGTGTGTATCGTTATGAATCCTGCTAAATTTTTGACTTAGAAGCGGGGTTGACCTGATGTGTATGTGATGGTGTAAAAGTTTTTATTGACGACATCAGGTTACCATTAGTACATTGCTA
This sequence comes from Aulonocara stuartgranti, assembly GCF_965226115.1. NCBI lineage: Eukaryota > Metazoa > Chordata > Actinopteri > Cichliformes > Cichlidae > Aulonocara > Aulonocara stuartgranti. Next base: position 4,581,485 of record NC_138953.1, on the reverse strand, counting down.
GAAGTTAGAATTATGGAACTTACGTACACCATTCGCCAAAAAAAATACTGGTTATTTATTTTTAATCGTATGGTTTTATTTTAAAAAAATTATCTTTATTATTTTTACAGATAACATCTGTCCATGTCCAGAAATTCCAAAGTTGAATTTAACAAACCTCCCACAACAAGGCTGCTTCAAAATAGATGACCGTTTTCGCTACAAATGTATGGATGGTTACCTGAGAAAAGCGGGAACCTCAACTTTAATCAAATGCATAAATCCTGGAGCACAGTGGAGCAAACCATCGCTGGTGTGTATACGTAAGTATTATTTGCTGGTACATTTCTTAACACCAAAGATGAAAACATCTCTCTATCCACACACATGTAAACCGGTACATTGTTACGAGGTCCCAAACACAGCTGAATGGTTCAAAGAGGCTTCTCTTCTCTTGAAGTTCCAAGCTGAGGTCATTTGGAAACAGCGGTACTGCGGCTTGTTGCTTTTCTTTTTCCCTTTTAGTTTAAAAAGTTCCACTTGGTTAACTTTCAAGTATTCACATTAGATTTGGCCTTGGGGGGGAGGATTACAAATCCAGTATCCATGAACCCATATTTGTTATAACTCTAGATTCTTGGATTACAGCTAATGGTTGCTAATAGTGCTGACAGTCTGAATTTTGAGTGCTCAGAAGTAGTAGTACTGGTATTATCATAACATGAATCCATTACCATTATCACTTTGAAAAATGGGAGCTGTTATGTTCAGTCATTACCCCAGGGGATGACTGAATTGCTAGGTAACCCTGAAAGTCTGCTCTTGGATGAATGGGTGGAGAGGGTTTATAGAAGGCCAGCCCCTACATGCGTTCCCTGGAGGAACTTAAAATATTAATACAGAGCATAGGCTGGTGCCTGGTATCTGTGGCACAACCGAAGGATGTCTGATTATCGGTGGATTATTTAGTCTTTGTCTGTCTCTGGCTGAATAAAAGTCACACTAGCCTCTGTTTACTGATAAAACCTCAACAGTACTGACAGCCCCGTGTGTCAAGATGGTTCGGTTCAAACCAGCCGACTAAACCATCCCACGCTCTGTAGTACACTGGCACGCCCTCCCTTCCGATTTATCAAATGTAGAGTCATACTAGAACTGTTGACGTCAGGTGTCTGGCTGGAAGTCTGAAATTTACAAGAGATAAGAGAATGCAATGGTTCCTTTTCGGGTGCAGTGGAAAGCCACCCACATGTGGTTTGTTTTTGTGTTGTCACAGCTGATAACTGAGCAGTTTCCTTTTTAGACTCTAGCTTGGCGCAAAGGTGACATTATCTACTGTAAAAGGAAATGAGTGAATATTTCGCATGCACCTGTTTCTACACACCACAAACATTTATTCACCTGCTAGGAAACAGATTTGATGAAAGATTGTCTATAGACTCAAAACATTGGATGGAAGGAGCACTTTTAAGGTTCCATGAAAGAAGGACATGAGAAAGGGAGAGCAGGGGAAGGACATTTAGTAATTTAGGGGATCCAGAGGATTAGTAAGGAGGAAGTGAGTGCAGTGGACTTTTTGAGACACTGTGTAACACAATTAGACAATGCTTAAGGAATGAAGAAGTGCACTGGTGCTGATATCTATTTTTACAAGAATGGCAGTGATGTGCAGTTATAGTGGGGATAAAATGTCACTTGCCCTGGGTCTTGTACCCAGACTTATGTTTTATGGGTTTGATTTTTTTTTTTTTAAATTCTGTTTATCATGCATGTGGAGATGAGTATCTGATGCTTTTCAGTCTCTATTTTTGCCTTTGGTTCTTTATTCTGTTTCTCCAGTTTTGTCTCATGGTCATCCTTCTGCAAGTATGCATGGCTGAGTCTTTGTCATTTCCAGTTTTTACTCTGTCTCTTGTGCTTTGTATTTGTTTTGACTTTCCTAGTTGCCTTCTTGCTGATTATACTCACAATGTGTACCACTCTTAGCCTCATTAGCTGTCCACGTTTCCTGCTGTCGTCCCACAAGGCTTTGTAGAAAGAGCACTATAGATACACTGTTTTCTTGGAGAGTGCTGATGGAGAAGTATATAAAAAGTAAAAAGAAGTTGTACTGTCTCTAATCTAGTGAAAGCATAAGGTTGGTGCTTCATGAGGAAGTCAGAAGTAGCAGAGGAAAAATCTGAGGGTGATGCAGCAACAAATGAGGTCATTGTCGAGATGGGGTTACATCAGGGACCAGCTCTTGGGTGCTTCTTGTTTGCTATGATAATGACGAGTGAGGTCAGACATGAGTCTGTGTGGACTAGAATGTTCACATCGCGATCTTTAGTGGGAGCAGGAAGCAGGTTTAAGAGAGCCTGGAGAAGTAAAGGAAGGAAAGTCAATAGAACCAAGACACGGTACATGTATGTAAATGAGAGGGAGATTGTTGGAAAGCTGAGTATGCAAAGAGGGAATGTAGATGCCTTTTTAAATGTCTATTGTCAACCATCCAAAACAACGAACATTGCGCAAGAGAGGAGAAGAAAATGCAGGCAAAGTGGAACAGATGGAGACCAGTATCGGGTTGATTTGTGACAGACAGATGTGCAGAGCAGTGCATCATGGGAATGCAGTGAAGTGAAGAACTTTAATGCAAAGTAAAAGGGATTTGACTGTCTACCTGTAGAACACCCTGGACATGGGGAATAGTTGGATCTTAGTCAAGTCTATAATACTTTCAGCCAGAATGCGGTGATAATAGATTTATAATCTATAATAGATCTCTGATCCATACAGTACTTTCTTTCTTTCTTTTTTTTCTTTTAAGCTTTCCCACTTTAATTTTTTTTTTTTTTTTTAAATGCATCTCTTGTATTTCTTTGTCATGTTTCAGCTGACCCAAGGATAACCACAACACAACCACCAAAAGCAACAAGTACAACAACAACAGGTAAGCGTCTGTCTAAGGAAAATGGTGTTTGCCATACTTTGCTGACATGTGTGCTTAATGATGGTTTGGTTTTGCAGAGAGTCACACTGATATTTCCTCTTACTCCGTCAGTACTTCCGCTATCAGTAAGTTCTCTATTTGCATGATTGTGACGATCAAAAACCGTGACCTATAACCACTACTAATAAACTAAAAGGAAACTAAATGTCTCAACGGTGTGACAGTAATACTAATATTAGAGCCATGTATAGTGTCTGTGTATATATTACTCATTTTACTTTTATCACCCATTTTTTACACCTTCTTATGGAACAAAAACAAACCCCAGTACCTGCAGCCATCAGGCTTCTTAATTCTCATACAAATGGCAGATGAACTAAGACACATGAATTTCCTTTTAGTTTAACCGTCTCGAGGCAGGCATTGCCGATTTGCAACAGTTAAAAACTAACAACCTGATTACCCCACATACATATTTTCTGAGGGTTGTGGGTTTTTTTTGTGTTTTTTTTTTTTTTTTTTTTTTTTTTTTTTTTTTTTTTTTAAAATATAACTCAGAAGTACCACTGCAGGACTTGGTTGTGCATTAGCAACAAAAAGTTAAATTTGAGCCTGAGAGGGTTAAGTTATTATTCTTATTGATATATTGCAGTGTTACAGGTTGGAATGTTCAAACTAGTAGATGTAACATGGGCTATTTAAGTGTACAGTGAGCAAATGGTCCTAAAAGACGACATTTGAACTGGGTAATTTGGGTGAAATGACTCTCAAAGTAATCCAGGAGGTGTTGCAGTGCAGCTACTATTAAAGGAAATGGTTTACTGTAGTGAAACCTCAAGTCCTACAGCAACACAAAAAGATTTGATCTGTAGCAAATCTGCTTTGAATGACATCAAGAAATTTAGTTTTATTTCTTTATTTATGATTTTTAGCATCATGGAAATGAAGCGCATCTGTTCTTGTCAAATCAAAATGTATCCAGTAACAGAAACTTCTGGTAGTGTTCCCATGGTTAGTTCCTTTAATCATTATAGTTCAACACAGCTCAGCTAAGCAACCAGACAATCTTGATATCATAATCACCGCTTCAAGAACTAACTTTTGCAAATTATGGGACTTGGTTTGGGCCCTTACTAACAGTAAAGTAAAAATGCCCCAGCTCCTATGAGTCATTCATTTCACAGCAGTTGTCATGCTCAGATTAACTGTAAATGATCAGTGGGGCAGTTTACATTTCTGCTGTGTACATCTGTGGCTGTGAACCCCCACCCCTCCCCTTATTTGTTATTTGCATATTTGTCATGCTTGCATGTTTCAGATCATCACACAAATCTAAGTGTTAGACAAACTTAAGCCTGGAAAGCCAGTTTTGTTTTTTGGTTGTTGTTGTTGTTGGGGTTTTTTTGTTTGGTTTTTTTTGTTTTTGTTTTTTTTTTTTTTTTCTTAATGATTTCTTAAATCATTGTCAGAGTGCACTTGAGCTTCATGGCATGAATTTCCTGGACATTCTCCTACAGGAGTTTCTGACTGAGAGAATAATTGTTTCAGTCAATTATGGCAAGTTGTTCAAATTCTGAAGAAGCAAAGTAGACAGGGATCATTGCACTACCATATGACTGTTGGTATGATGTTCTTTTCATGAAGTGCTTTGTTAGCTGTATTCCAGATGTAATGAAATCCAAACCTCAACCCTTTGTCTCATCAGTCCATTGACTATTTACTCAAACAAAAAAAACGTAAAGTTTTTTTTTTATTTTGTTTTTTTTAGTTTTTTACTTGTTGGTACTGAATCATGAACACTTACATTAACTGAGGCAAGTGTGGCCTGCATTTTCTTATTCTTTTTTTTTTTTTGTAAATGTTGGGGCTTTTTGTAGTTTTGTCTCCTGGATGAGCAGCCAGTGGGCTCTTGGGGGTAATTTTGGTAGGCTCACCACTCCATGATGGTTTCTTTAGGGTTGGCATGATGTGTTGCTTTTTGACATCTACTTCACTTTGTCAGACAGGATCTGCTTGAGTGATTTCTTTAACAGATATGACCGTAATCATGCCCAGGTGTGTTTAGTGAAATTTAACTCAAGCTTTCCAAAAAATGTGGTTAGTCATAGGTAACTTGTTTAGTCATTCATGACTAAGTGATAGTCATGAATGAGTGAGGAAAATTCATCTGGGAGCAACAAATACAACTCCAGCTCCTCTTAACATTTTGTTTAACAAAATGTTAATTTCCATTACTAGGGGCGATTGTGGCTCAAGAGTTGGGAGTTCGCCTTGTAATTGGAAGGTTGCCGGTTCGAGCCCCAGCTTGGACAGTCTCGGTCGTTGTCCTTGGGCAAGACACTTCACCCGTTGCCTACTGGTGGTGGTCAGAGGGCCCGGTGGCGCCAGTGTCCGGCAGCCTCGCCTCTGTCAGTGCACCCCAGGGTGGCTGTGGCTACAATGTATGCTGCCATCACCAGTGTGTGAATGTGTGTGTGAATGGGTGGATGACTGATTGTGTAAAGCGCTTTGGGGTCCTTAGGGACTAGTAAAAGCGCTATATAAATACAGGCCATTTACTAATATTAAATGGTGGCTGGGGAGAGGGAGGTCTGGGCTTCTTTGCGTGGGCTGCTGCCCCTGCAACCTGCAGGGGCAGTGGAAGAAAATGGACTGATAGATAACATTAAATCCTGCATGTATTTTTCAGCTATTGTAATATACGTGGCATGTTGAAGCTAACTAATGTAAAATCAAACGCAGTATAACACTCCATGCATGCTTGAAGATAGTTATGGGGTTTTAGTTTGGGATAATGGAACAAACGCATGTTTCATAACAGAGGGATAATTCGTGCTACAACTAATCTTAGCAGTGAGAGATGTGGTCAGGGTTTTTATAGTATTAATAGAGGTGGGTTTTTTCTTCTCAGCAACAGCTTCTACTGCCCAGATGATGCAGAATTCAAGCACAGTGCTTGAACAAGGAACCAGTACACAGACAACCACCCACGGTAAAGAACTTAAATTCATACGTACTTTCTCAGTTAGCTTCTGCTGAGCTGTTGCTTTCAAGTGTGCCAGGTGAAATGTTGCTACTGGCGCCCAAAGTCATGATTAACCTCATCCACCAGACTGCTTATAGGGACTCTTGTGTTCAGTGGCTCTGTCTCATACTTGCTGTCAAACATGGTGGTGCAGAGAGGTGATGATTTGGGCTTGTTTCCTAGTGATTTAGTTGACCATGAGCCCCACTATATACTAAAGTATTCTACAGTCAAATATGAGGCCATTTGTCTCACAGCTCTGTTCACATGGAGTCAGGGCAGTGATCCCAGGCATAGCTGCTGAGGTCTGCAATGACCCAGACCTCAGCCTGACTGAAAGGCTGTGGCACAACTTGAGAATACTATGAATAAACAAATGGTTGCAAACCCGAATGAAATAAAGCAACATTGTAAAGAAGAGTGGGGCAAACTTCCTCCTCAAGGATGCGAGTCTGATTGTTTCAAGTTATTGCTGCTAAAGATGGTTCTACAAGCTACTAAATTATGGGGTTTATTTGGTCTTTCCCCACTGTACTCTCCTTCAAGCCTTTTGACACCTTTATCACTAAAATGGGCACCCTCTACAATATAAATATATTTTTGTCATTTAATCAGCTCTGCTTGAGACCAAGAGGGACATGAGAAGGGACCGTTCAGATATGAGATGCTTTTCTAGCACCTAATGGCTCACCAGACGTTGAATGTAAAACAAACTGCTTCTGAGCCAGAAGTAGCCCTTCAGAATCTAATCTGCTTTGTTTTATCTGTGACCACATGATGTCAAAGTAAGATGGTTACGCCAAGGAACTGTACTGGTTCTTGAAGTGTGTGTGTGTGTGTGTGTGTGGTCATTCTAAATTGCCCATATATGTGAATCTGTGTGCGAATGGTTGTTTGCCTCTGTGCCTAAGTGGAAGAGAATGGATAGGCTTCAAATTACACTTACTTACTGCACAATTATTCTAACCTGTCAGTGCCTGCAGTGCTTAATTAGAAGACTTCTGAGGGCATGTGCTTTTCTTTAACTGCTTCAGTGGGTTTTTTTTTTTTTATAAGACTGAAGGAAATTCAAAAAGATTAATTTGTAATCCAACCTTAGAGATTTCCCTCAGCGGTGGAACGTTGTGTTGAATGAATAATTCTGTGGAGTGTGCACCACACATCATATTACAAGACCACCAGTGTCCATGGAAGGTCTGGCACGAGGAATTTCATTCCAAGTTGTCATAACAATGAGGTGTGTGTGTGTGTGTGTGTGTGTGTGAGAGAGAGTCAAACTGTGCACACTTATAGGACCGTCATCATATATAAACATCCTGTAGTCTTCACTGCCTAAACCCTCAATTTGTAAGTATGAATAATACAGGCCAGTAATCAAACACAAACGTTGTGTGATCTTGAAGATACAAACTGGACGCTTTAGTAATCCATGCAGTGTGGACATGTTTCGTTAGAACTACTGAAAGCTAACGAAATCTGTCTGACTCAAAGTGTCAATGTGGTTAAAAAAATGTGGTAAAATCTGGCGTCTTCAATGCTACGCTTGCCACATTGCTGCTAAAATTTCAATAGAAACTGTTGACAAATTTCTTTGAAACCACTTTTAGTAATTCGGTCACCTATAGAAAGAAATCAGCTGTTCAATTCAATTTTATTTATATAGCGCCAAATCACAACATAAGTCGCCTCAAGGTGCTTCATAGATGCAGAGAAAAACCCAACAATCATATGACCCCCCTATGAGCAGCACTTTGGTAACAGTGGGAAGGAAGGTTCCAAGCCACCAAGTCCAGATTATGTAAATGGACTGGTTCTTATATAGCGCTTTTCTACTCATCTGAGCACTCAATGCGCTTTACACAACTTGTGCGTTCACACAAGCACATTTTTTTTCTAAGTGCTTTATAGCTAACACACACACACACACACTCTCATACTCCGATGGATGCATCGGAGAGCAATTTGGGGTTAGTATCTTGCCCAAGGATAGGTGAAAGCAGATGGGTTTAGGCACTCGCAGCTATGCAAGGAATTGGTTAAAATCTCAAATTTAAAAAAAATTGTCTTGTAGCAGAAACTACTTTCTACATTAGTGACATAAGGGACGTCTAGGGATGGGCACTTAATGGACTGTACTGTAAATATGATGTGAAAAGGGAACTGAAGTAGTTTTTGAGGTTTTACATCAACATCTTTAAGAGAATCTACAATGTTGTGATACACAATCATTAGCATCAACAGCACACGTTTGTTTTTATGGTTGGGTGTTGAATAGCACAGTGCTGTTCAAAAGGTTGTTAGCCTTTAGAACTCTGGGTCTTCCTTCCCTGTCATGCTAAAGCCAGGACACGGCACACAAAGTCTGAAACCCAGATCTGTTTCATAACAAACAGCAGCTATATACAGGTCAAACCTCAAAAGCAGTTCCAGTTGAACCTTAACCACAAATGGTGACAGGTGAAAGAGAGCTGTACACTGGAAAGAGTAACTGGTTAAATGGGTGCAGGCCGTGTAACTAAACTCTAAGCAAACAGCAGGTCGGGGGAGAAAAAGATTGTGCATCTCTAGTTGCTGTCCTTCCAAAGGAAAGGTTTTATGAAAATAATTTAGGAGGAACTGAAACCGAAACTGGGCAGGTGCCATCTAAGGTTTTAATACCAAGGTCAAAGTCTTAGGCAGAGGTGAATCAGCCTTTCTCTGCACTTGAAACTGGATTTTAAAAAGGGAATTGTACAATACCTGGGCTGCAGGACTCTGATGCCCTCAGCATATAAAATCATGTAATGGATGATATTTTTGCTAATGCTGGTTCACAGGATATTATCAAAGTGCTTGAGAAATAAGTCTGGGCTTCTGAAGCCATCTTTGAAACTTCTCTGGGCTATATAAAGACGATATCTAAATGAATTTCAATATTTATTTATTTTTTGTGATCACAGGCTCAAGTTTCAAAACTAGGGCTTCATTAACATAAAAAGTAAAAAAAATCATACTTTGACATAAATGTGTGTGGGTTGGTTTTTTTTGTTTGTTTGTTTTTTAAAGCAGTACAGATATCATTACCAAAACAACAGCTGAAGCTGCTAATGTGCCGTCTCTTCCATTGAGTCCAGACAGCTGTCATTGCAGTATTTATATAAGCAGTTATTTAAAGGGGACCTATACTATTCTTTATCGTAAATGCTGTAACACTAGTTAATTATCATATTAAACACAATTTCTGAGAGCTAATAGTTCGATTGCTGTTCAAGTACTAAGACTCTTTGCAAAAAGCCAAACAAAAAGGACAACAAAAATCATTTGACTTTGAAATGGTGACACAGCTATTTACATGTAACCATTTACTCTGTTAAAAATGTATGAAGAAATACTAGTGTTAAGTGAGGCTTTCTAAAGGAAAAACACTGTTGCATTGGGAGCTCCCCCTGCTGGGCAGATGCAGTAACTGTCCACACCTGAATCTGCAGATTACCAAAAGAATGAAACTCAGGAGAATCAATTGTGATGAACCAAGGATCGTTTGTTTGAGAAATGTCAGCAGACTTTCAAAGAGTTATCAAAGTCAAGACATATATTGAACTGGTTAGCTGTTACAGAAGGATGTGTATGTTTGGATTTCAGCTGATAAGCCTGTGAAATAAAGCATAGGTTATATAAGCCATAAATGCAATGGGGTTTGTTTGTGTTTGTTTTGTGTTTTTATTAAAACACAAGCACTGCCACCCAACCTTACCCCACCTTGTGGTAATTTACTAAGTGGTACATAAAGCATAACCTTTTGATATCTGCTTTTCCCCCAGCATTTCACAAAGCCGCATGTACATGCATAAGAAACTTTTCAGGCATGACACTGATTACGTCTTTTTACCTTTACAATTGCACTAATTTGTATAAATTTTATTTTGTACTGGAAAAGCAGAACCTGTGATGGAGACAACAGGACAGACTGACACAATAAAGAACGCCACTCATTCTGCGCTTGAAATTGGTAAGCTTCAACGGCGTTATTATTTCTTATCTGAGATCTCATTTAATACACTGATCAGCCATAACATATTTTAGAACCACTAGCAGGTGGTGTGAATAACACTGATTATCTCTTCATCATTGCACTTGTTATGTGGCATATATTAGTGAGCAAGTAGGAACATCAAGCATCTGTGGGATGTGTGGATCAAACTTTAATCCACGCAGGCCCCACTGTGATACACCCAAAGGAAGTCTAGTAAAGTAAGGACTGCTTTGGTAGCAAAAGGAAGCAGGTGGTCATAATGGTCTGCGAGTGTCTGTGTATTATTTGTAAGTCAGTGATGCAACTTCTCGATGGACAAGCAGGGAGTCCCTTGAGGCTAAACGCTGTTTGTGAAGCAAGACGTTTTAGAAATGCTGAAGGCCACAGAGCAGACTCGCAGTGTGGATTCCCTCATTGATGTTTAGGACGGTACATTCTCTGAGATTGTTTGAAAACACTTAACTCACAAAGCAGACTTGGAATTGTTGTATTTAATGAGATGCAGTCATGTTATACCTCTTTTCAGTGAAGAAACTGAATCAGAGCACATTAAGGATTTTCTCTCCCATTTGCAGACGCTGCAACAACCACAGCGGCAACAGTCATCACTGTTTTACTGGTGACTCTTTGTACTGCAGGGATAGTCTTACTGTATCAAAGGTAAAAACAAAATGACTTTTTTGGATTGTCTTTCTATATACTCATTGTTTTGCAGTTGGCTGGTTTTAATCCATTTCAATCCTGATTGTCCTTTTTGTCTCAGGAGGCGAAGAGAGCACACCCCAGTGAACCAAGACCCAGAGGAGCTGTGCACACTGAATGCATGAGTCCTCGCCCACCTGCAGTGGACCAGTAAAAGACACTGACTTTGTTGCGGTTGCAGAGAGCTGCAGCAGTGTTTTACCAAAAGCAACATCCCACTACAGTGAAGAATAGACTCTTACCTCCACGTAGGACTGGTTGTCATCAGTGCCTGATAACCCATTTGAACTTCTGTGGACGTCATCCCAAAGAATCACAGCCATGTTAATATGGCAGTGCAAGAGGCTCAATCTGTAACTTTCATCTTAACAGCTTTCTAGCTTCACATTACCAAAAAACAACTCTATAGGAACTTTATCGTTCACATCCCTCTGGGTCAACCATTGCTATGGTGCTATGGTGGGAAATGTTTGATTTCTATTTCTTTTATTTATTATTCAGATCTCATGAAAATACTAAAACTGATAATGAGTTACTCAGACTAAATGTTGTCTCTAGCCAGGCATTGATGCAATGTATTGCTTTGTCACAGAGATTAACTGTGTTAATACTTTCCTATCTTCAGTATCAATCAGGCTAGATGGACACAAGCAGACCAAATTATTTGTTCAATTTTCTGCAGAGTATTATTTCGGCCAGTAACAACATGTCTTTTGGAGCTGCTACGCTTTCTGCTCAAACATTCAGTAATTTGTGTGGGTCCTTATTTATACCTGGCTTTTAGCCCCTTAGAGAAACGATCACTGGCCACTTTGTTAGCTATGCCTGTTTGTTAAGTCAGGCAAGTCTGATTTGTCTGACCGAAGTACATCAAGTTTTACTTGGGTATGGAGATTGATCTTAAAGGAGAAGCTAAATTATTTATTACATGTTACTGTGAATGGAAAAAGGAAATGCAGTAAGATATGAACTACAGTAGGGAGATCACATTTTGCCTTTTTTTTTTTTTTTTTTAGATATATATATATATATATATCTATCTCATACACACACACACCCATACATACTCTGTTTTTAAATTCTGCATTGATGAATCATGTAATCAAGGCTTTTAATTGTTTAATAAAGTATTTATTGATGGATTAGTAGTGGTATTCTCTGGTAACATATCAAATATTTTATCAACATAGAAGTAATTATAAAGTCATTAGAAAGTGATTTACAGCTTTATTTCATGGACTGACTTTCCTGGTCTTCCATATACTGTGCTTACCCTCCTTGTGAAGGGCGTTCATGAGCATCATGTGGTAGTCAATGCAGTCTTCCCTTGTGTAGATAAGCTACACAAGGGAAGACTGCAGTGCCCACTGGACCTTGTTGAGCAGTGGTTGCTTGTACTTGAAGTATAATCCTCGGACTAGTTTATTGTTGAAAAGTAATTTACATACTGCAATATTCTAATATTTCAAGTATTTTATTTTCTGGGCTGTTTTTGGTTTGGTTTTGGGGTTTGGTTTTTTTTTTTGTGTGCACAGACGCCACTGTGCACACACTGCTGCAGTTAGCATATTATCATATCATGCATAAAAAGCGCAAGGTCACAAATGTAAGACTTTGCATCAGCATTAAAACAAACTGTGTGAACTGACACAATCCTCTCAAGTTTTGATCAAATGTATGCATTCTAGAACTAAATATATGACCAAAGTGCATGAGATATTCTTCTGTGCCAGACAATCACTGATGAAGGCAACAAGCTGAAACGCGTTAGTCAATTATTAAAGTTGTTCATCTTCCCTTAAGTATTGCTGGAGTTCCTGCATTGTGAATTCTTTCATCCTCTCCATGCACCTTGGAAGTAGGTGAAGTTGTGCCAGAAATTTTTGCAATCATTGTCTATTTCCCAGAATGCTCCAAATTGCAATACCGCATTCTTTCAAGAGCAGTAATTTTCTGCTTCGCTGTTGCTGACAGTTTATTTTTACCTGCTCAGTTGGCGTTACAGCCAAAATGAATGACTAACCGCATCCTTTCCAACGTGCTTATGAACTCACCTCTTCGTCCTCTTCAAGACCAAGAGAAGATAACTGGAACATTCATCATCAGATGACCTTTCAGAGCTTAACCACCATATCGAGGACAGATAAACATGGGTAGTTAAGGAAGTCATCAAAGCAGTTTAACAAAACACTGACAATTAACAGTTAGTAGCATCCAGAAATAATTCATCTTTCTGCCTTAAAAGCACCACAGATGAAACACAAACACCTATAAAAGGAATTTCAAGGGCATCCCATAGGCCAAATATGCCCTGCTAATGAGTCTAAGCTATGAATGGTGTGTATTCTTTAGAAAAGCAGTGTGAAGTCAAAGTGAAGCCTCACCTTGAGCTAGCTAGCTGAGCTATATCTTGTTTTTAGATTTTAGCTCTTAAGTCTCTAAAGAAAGGCATGTATCTGAGGTTTCACATGCTTATCTAACACACTGCTCTAATAACAGAGTTAACACTGCCACAGAGCCTTGCTGCTAATTTGTGGTCATTTACTGACACCATAGACTGTGGGGGATTTTCCGGCAGAAAACGAGATAGTGAGAAGAACATCTGTGCACTCCAGTGTGATCTAAATGGTCAAAGTCTTTCTTGTAACTCAATCTTGGCCGCAGTGCTTTACCAAAGGTAAAGACGAACTTATTTTCACTTTGATCTTAATCTCTTCATCATTATTGTTTATTCTTGTTTGCCACATTTCTAAGTATCGTGAGTTTTAGTTCCTCGTTTATCAGTTTACGGTTATTTTCATGAATATTCTGCGTTAAGCTTATTTTGTACAGTCTGTTGTTGTTGTTTTCTTATTCTTTCCATTAGTTTTCTCTGTGACAGGTTTGCATGTTTCAGTCTGTCATCCCTGATTTGTTCACATTGTGTTCCCCAGCCTCATCACATTTTGTATTTATTTTCTCTCTCTCTCCCTTGTCCTTTGTTGAGTTGCCCAACATACTTGTGTGCCTTCATAGTGTTTCCGCTCCTTGAGTTAGCTGTATATGTATTACTTGTGGCTTCTGGTTATTTGTTTCCCCTAGCGTTCCTTCCTGCTTTCGGACCATGTAAGCCTTTGCACTATTTAGCATTAAATACCCCCCCCTCCCTGATTTTTTTTAGACTAGGACACGCTGCAGGCACAGCTCAGAATCCCACTGAGTTTCATTATAGTCTTTGATGTTTACGCTGAAGCACTTGAAAGATTCACAAAGCCATCATGTCTGATAAAATGCCATATTATATGTGTTATTTTCTGTGGAGAAAATGAGAATGAGAGGAGTACGTGGGTAGAAATTGATGTTCAGTATTTTCTCTTATTAGCAGGACCTTCTAAAGCAGCAACGCTGGCATCCATCTCTGTCATTGTTTTACTGGTGATTCTCTGCTCTTTGGGCATCATCGCCTTAATGTATCAAAGGTATAAGAAAATGTTTGGATAACAGCGAGCTTGCATGAATTTTGTCATGCACCCATCACGTTACAGTTAATTGTTTTTTAATCAATCTCATTGCCATTTCTCCCTTTTGTAACTCAGGAAGTCAAAAAAGCACATCCCAGTGCAGACGCCAGATGAAGTAAAACCCATGAATCCTGGCCCATCTGAAGTGGACTCGTAGATACTGTAGTACCCTGTGGCTTTCCCACTGACTCTTACCCTCACATAGAACTGGACTCTGGTCAGATGGTGTTTGTCACAGCCTAATAACTTCCAACAACACCATTCCCAAATCATCAGGGCTATCTTGCTATTATTTTAGTTGTTTATATAGCCTAAGAAGCTTAATAAAAAATAAATAAATAAAAAAAGACTACTCAGTTGTTTCTGTCCTAGCAGCAGTTTGCTTCTTTTATGTAATAAAAATAAACATAATTAACTCTGTTAAGGCATAATTTTTCTTTTTTTCTTCTTCTTCTGTTTCAACTTATAGTGAAGTTGTTTTACTTAATTCAGCCGCTAAATTGGAGCATTCTTACTTGAGAATGATTAAGTGGTGTTTTAGTGTTTTATCTTCACTACCACCTTGTTAAAGGTACTTCATTCAATTGTTTTTACAAACTAAACTTTCCAGTGTCAGATTAAAATCCCAGAGTTTTAGTAAACAGCATCACTTCAGTTGTTATTGTAGTGTGTATTGTGATACATGGAATTAGTAAAGGAGAGAAAGAGTATGAAGATCTTCATCCTGGCAGAGATGAAGACAATCAGATATTCAAGAAAAGGAGATCTGCTAGAAGGACAGCTGTATGGGTATACAGAGGTGTTAAACCACCAAGAGAGAACTGAAAAAGGATTTTTGAAATCAGTGACATTTTGACAGTAATGAATTCAAAAGCATGGGCCTTCTTCACAGTGTGTATGCACAAAACTATGCAAGAAGGAAATTGTCAGTATTTAATTACCTGGGTTTGTTTATGCTCTGCAAACAGACTTGGAATGGGGCCAGAATCCTCTCACTCATGATGAAATAAAGTAAAAACTGTTTTGTTTTCGAAAACCATTGTTGTCGTGTCTTATGCACAGAAATTCTCCCTTTTTGTTTGTTTGTTTTAGCCGTTAATGCTGCTGTCTTAAAACATTGTTCTCCACAATACACCTCGAGCTAAATATATTTCTGTTTCCACCCATTTAACTGGCACGCCCAATGCTTTAGAGCATAGGTGGGGAAACTCCAGGCCTCAAGGGCTGGTATCCTGTAGGTTTTAGATGTGTCCTTGATCCAGCACAGCTGATTTAAATGGCTAAATGACCTCCTCAACATGTCTTGAAGTTCTCCAGAGGCCTGGTAATCAACTAATCATGTGATTGAGGTGTGTTGACCCAGGGTGATATCTAAGACCTGCAGGACACCGGCCCTCAAAGCCTGGAGTTGCCCAGCCCTGCTTAAGAATAATTCTGAATGAACAATGAACCGTGGTAAGAAATTGTTCGATGCGCACGTTGCAATGCGTAATTCTGCCTGTGAACCCAGCTGATACCTTAGTTCAATCCAGCTTACGTTTTATGTCAACCTTTCGCTTTACATGAATAGGCTACAAGCCCCTTTATCTTTACATCTTTATCTTTACAAGCCCCTTTATATTTATCTTCTGTCCCGTGTAGAGGACACTAGGTCTTCCTTGATAACAGAATGATGTGATATGATTATGCTGTTTTGATTTTTGTGTGGATTTCTTTTTAAATGTATTTTCATTTCATGAGCACTACAACAGTTAGATGAACACATCTGAATGCTGAAACGTTTTTTAAGCAAATAACTTCCCATAGTGAAGCCTTTTGATTCAAAAAAGAAGTTGAGAGCTCAGAGGGAGACATCCTAGCGTCAGAGTAGCCTGGGGGAAAGTGGCTGAAGTGTATTATGGATAGTAAGAATTATTTAAGCTGGAATTTGAAGTTGTGGGAACAAAAACATCAGGTCAGACTTCTCCAAAGGCAGCTGTCCATCCCCTGAATTTCCTCAAAGCAGTTTAAATGGGGATCCAAAAGATGCTTGCTTCCAAACTGGGAGCGCTTTTAGCCTCACGTGTATAGAAGATAATGCGAGGAGAGCAGGGATCTCAAGTCTCAGATGCAAGGAAAGTAAAGGCGGTCCAAAATGGACCAAGTACCTGCTCCAGTGTATACATAAGCCTTATTTATTTATAGTCACAAGATCAAAAATATCCAGATTCTGGTTAGCAAGAAAAACGACCTTAATGACTATGAACGAACATATTTCCACACTATTTATTCTCAAGCTAGTTAAACACTAGATGGGCCTTGGATTTATAACCCTTGATTTATAAGTAGCCCAGGAGAGGTGCTATGGCATCTATTAGAGAAAATATTTTTGTCCCCTCCAAATAATTAATATGTATCAACATTACCAAAACTAAAACTTAAATGAAAATGTATCTAACCACAGTCTGTGGTTAGATACAAAAAAGTTTGTTTAAAGAGACCACAGAAGATGGTAGATGCACATTTATTAAACAGTAGCTATATCACAGTTCACACGTCTTTGTCTATGGGAATAACTAATAGCCTTGAATAGAATAGGTAATAGTCATATTGGGGGACCCTCTATCTTAAGCTTTAATTGTTACAGATTTGGCAGCAGTATTTGTACATGTAGAAGTGCTGGTAGTAGAAACACTACATTTATTAAAGAAAGAGTTCATAGCAGTTGTATTAAACAGTGTAAAATAATGCAAAATATCTCGTGTACTTTCAGCTTTTATCACATTAATTCTAAATGTGCAGTAAAGTGCATGAAAGTCTTTTATACCCCACCACCGCTGTCCATGTAAGAGTGCAGAATCAATATCCCAGTATGCTCCAAACCACAGAGACAACCAGGCTTGGAGCGATATTAACACACTTCCATCTGTTATGTGATGCAGAGCAGAAGCATTTTACCATCACAGAGTCAACAACGCCTGGTAAAGCGTTGAGGTAGTAAACATTCATAATGACTGAAGTTTTCAGAGTAAAAAAAGCACACCTGGGCTGAGACATTAGTTTAACCAAACTTGAGGTTTAATCTGAAGTTCTGTTAAGTTTCAATACCAAAATAAGCTAAATTTGTCCCCCTGCTAAGTAAAACTGAGATTAGTCATTTTTTAAGTTTGTTCTTTCATATTTCCTTTGCCTGTCTGTGTGTGGAGCGCTCCTTCTATTTTGTGATTTGTTTATATCTTGATGCTTCTTACAGATAGAAACGCTCCATGTCCAGAAATTCCTCAAATGAATTTCATTAAAGCACAAATAGATTAATTCAAAATCGCTAGCAATTACAAGGGATTCCACAAGAAAGTGTGGGAGTTCAAAGTTCAGTAAATGCATGCAAATTGAAGGTGTTCAGCTGTGTAACAGGTATAGGTTCGAGTGTAGGCCTATACGTAATCCTTGGGACGAGATCGAAGTGATGTCTCTCTCTTCAGCTAGCACA
The DNA here is from genome assembly GCF_965226115.1 of Aulonocara stuartgranti. Classification (NCBI taxonomy): domain Eukaryota; kingdom Metazoa; phylum Chordata; class Actinopteri; order Cichliformes; family Cichlidae; genus Aulonocara; species Aulonocara stuartgranti. Next base: position 4,563,866 of record NC_138953.1, on the reverse strand, counting down.
ATGCAACATGAGCATGACATCCAAATACCTACTAATGAGGTGATGAGATAAGAACAGCTTGTACATCATGTAGTCAAGCTTTTATCATTGGCAGCCTCTGTGAAAGCAATGGTCTCCAGATCCAAATCAGATTGGCTGGATATTAATCTTAGTACCATTGATGTTAAGTTAGACTCTTTTTCTCCAATTGATCTTTCTGAGTTAACTTCAATAATTACTTCCTCCAAACCATCAACCTGTCTTTTAGACCCCATTCCTACAAAACTGCTCAAAGAAGTCCTGCCATTAATTAATTCTTCGATCTTAAATATGATCAACCTATCTCTAATAATCGGCTATGTACCACAGGCCTTCAAGCTGGCTGTAGTTAAACCTTTACTCAAAAAGCATCTCTAGACCCAGCAGTCTTAGCTAATTATAGGCCAATCTCCAACCTTCCTTTCATATCAAAAATTCTTGAAAGAGTAGTTGTCAAACAGCTAACAGATCATCTGCAGAGGAATGGTTTATTTGAAGAGTTTCAGTCAGGTTTCAGAGCTCAGCACAGCACAGAAACAGCTTTAGTGAAGGTTACAAATGATCTCCTTATGGCCTCTGACAGTGGACTCATCTCTGTGCTTGTCCTGCTAGACCTTAGTGCAGCGTTCTATACTGTTGACCATAATATCCTATTAGAGCGATTAGAACATGCTGTAGGTATTACAGGTACTGTGCTGCAGTGGTTTGTATCATATCTATCTAATAGACTCCAATTTGTGCATGTAAATGGAGAGTCCTCTTCACACACTGAGGTTAATTATGGAGTTCCACAGGGTTCAGTGCTAGGACCAATTCTGTTTACATTATACATGCTTCCCTTAGGCAGCATCATTAGAAGACATAGCATACATTTTCACTGCTATTCAGATGACACCCAGCTCTATCTGTCAATGATTTCTAGGCGCAGCCAAGTGGCGGAGGGCTTTCGCTTTGGTGGCCTCAGAATCTCATCTCTGATTTTTGCGGATGATGTGGTTCTGTTGGCTTCATCGGGTGAGGGCCTCCAGCTCGCACTGGAACGGTTCGCAGCCGAGTGTGAAGCAGCGGGAATGAGGATCAGCACCTCCAAATCTGAGGCCTGAGAAAAGGGTGGAGTGCCCACTCCGGGTCGGGGATGAGTTCCTGCCCCAAGTGGAGGAGTTCAAGTATCTCGGGGTCTTGTTCGCGAGTGATGGGAGAAGGGAGCCGGAGATCGACAGACGGATTGGGGCTGCAGCTGCAGTAATGCGGACGCTACACTGGTCCGTCGTGGTGAAGAGGGAGCTGAGTGTAAAAGCGAAGCTCTCAATTTACTGGTCGATCTACGTCCCTACCCTCACCTATGGCCACGAGCTGTGGGTAGTGACCGAAAGAACGAGATCGCGGATACAAGCGGCAGAAATGAGCTTCCTCCGAAGGGTGGCTGGCCTCTCCCTTAGAGATAGGGTGAGAAGTTCGGCCATCCGGGAGGGGCTCAGAGTAGAGCCGCTGCTGCTCCACATCGAAAGGAGCCAACTGAGGTGGTTCGGGCATCTGACAAGGATGCCCCCTGGGCGCCTCCTGGGTGAGGTGTTCCAGGCATGTCCCACCGGGAGGAGGCCCCGGGGCAGACCCAGGACACGCTGGAGAGATTATATCTCTCGGCTGGCCTGGGAACGCCTTGGTGTTCCCCCGGATAAGCTGGAGGAGGTGGCTGGGGAGAGGGAGGTCTGGGCCTCTTTGCTTAGGCTGCTGCCCCCGCGACCTGGCCCCGGATAAAGCGGATGAGGATGGATGGATGGATGGATGGATAGACGTAGGCTGCCGGGGGATTCCCATGATGCATTGAGTTTTTCCTTTCCAGTCACCTTTCTCACTCACTATGTGTTAACAGACCTCTCTGCATTGAATCATATCTGTTATTAACCTCTGTCTCTCTTCCACAGCATGTCTTTTATCCTGTCTTCCTTCTCTCACCCCAACCGGTTGCAGCAGATGGCCCTGCCCCTCCCTGAGCCTGGTTCTGCTGGAGGTTTCTTCCTGTTAAAAGGGAGTTTTTCCTTCCCACTGTCGCCAAAGTGCTTGCTCATAGGGGGTCATATGATTGTTGGGTTTTTCTCTGTATCTATGAAGCGTCTTGAGGCGACTTTTGTTGTGATTTGGCGCTATATAAATAAAATTGAATTGAAAAATTGAATTGAATCAATTGCACATCTGAAGACACTGAAAATGGAAGTTTTGTCTTGACAGATCTCAAGAATTGCGCAAAGGAAGTTTAACGATGACATTCCTTTGGGTCAAGCATGCCTCTGGTGCTGTAGCATCTGCCCTTTTACAAACTGGGATCAACTTGGTTACACTTTTTTTTCACATATACGAGGAGCAGAGCTGTTGATTCCGCTATTAGCAGACACGGGGCTGTTACCGTGACGGTACCAAAACCAGATCAAACTGGTATGTTGCCTCTAGGCAAACTCTGGCTTGTGCATAAACATATCTGTGAGTTACACTGATGAAATCATCAAGCGATGGAATTTCTTCCTGCTGAGCTGCATATCTTTAAGAAACATTTGTTCAAACAGCCAGCAGTTGGTTTCTTTATTGAACCAGCCAAATATGTTTATCCCCACTGATACCCAGTCAAGAAACAGAACGGCATCCTTTGATTTATTTAGCACTTAATTAATCTGAAATGTACCAGACTTTTACATCTAGGAAGTGTCTGGGCTTCTCAAGGTTTTCTTGTCTTTTGTTCTTGCCTTCTCTCACTTCTCTTTTTCCCTTGCTCTAAGGTGGAGGTGATCAGCCTACACTCCTGTTCCTCATCATGTCATGACCTAAAAGCATTTAGGGACAGCTTGTTTAAATTAAGGCTCTCTGATGATAGCTGAAATCTGTGGTGTGTTAAAGTCCTTCTCCTTAGAAAATTCTTCTCGTCAGCTGAAGAGCTCTCTCCTTGTGGATATTATAGGTCATCAGCTAATCAGTAGGTTGGTGGTTTGATCCCTGTGGTCCAGTCTGCATGCCAATCCGTGATTCTGCATAATGAGGCCCTATAAGTGCATTTGAAGCAAAACTTTTTGTAGCCTTGGGATGTTAATTATATTTTTTTAACGTACCTTTGCTTCTTATATCTGCTATATTTTTTTCAGCCAACTATAGGTGTGTTTCTTTGCACGCAATATGTCTGCAAGGGTACTGATTTCCTGTGTTAAAACCACCAAGAGAGATTATAGATTATAGAGATAATTTCAGTTTGCTCAGCACGCGGCCAAAGCTTTCTGTATAAAGTTTAAAAAAACAAAAACAAGGCAAAACATGTTTGTGGCACCACCTGCTCTTCTTCCTGAGAAAATCTAAAGATCGAAATTGAAAGTCTCCTCTTTGTATATATATATATATATATATCTTTAGTATCACGGAAAATGTTAATATTACAGCAGGTGTTTCCATTTGTAACTGTGACCTTCATATGATGGCAACTAAAAAAAGTTGTTTGTGCGGTGCTTCAGGTTGATATCCACATCATGACTAAATACGTACCATTACTTTGGGCGTAAGTGCTAGATGTTTAAATAAGGGCTGTCCGACTAAACCAGGGTCATGTAAGTGTCATGTTTTCTCATTTAAATGTTTATGTATGACTTCACCTTTTCCAAAGCTTTCCAGTGGGCCATGTTGGGAGTCTTTGGCAGGCTGGATCTGGCCCCCAAGCCTCATGTTTGACAAGTTGTGTTAAATGTATTGAGTGTGAGCTTACAGCTTTCTTTTTCTGCAAATAAGATCACTGCAGTCTCGTATCTCACAACAAACTTCAGACTGTGGCAGCAGGAAGTGGACACTGATAACACCACTTCCACAGTAACCTCACTTGAAATATGTCAACATTTTGCCGTCATTAAGTAACATTTGCTCTTCCTGTCTTTCTTGTTGTTTTCCATAACTCAAGGAACTTGTACAGCTTTTCAGTTAAGACTAGTGCATGCAAACACATTTGTTCTGTCACCCCACCAGCCATCTGGAAGTTGTTTAACTTCTAAGTTTAAAAACTAAACTTGATGAAACAATACAGAAACTGAAGTTTCCTGTTATAATTATCGGTCATTGCTTTTGAACACAAACCAGATGGGCTTGTAAAGCAAAACAAAATGAGATTACAAACAAGGACCATTCTTAAAAACTGCAAAAAGTTACAAATTATTCTGTAGTATAACTTTTTTTAATAGTCACACAGGCTGGAGGCTCTACTCTCCAATTCAAAAATCACAAAAATTATACAAAAAGTATAAAAATAATCACAACAGACAAAATACTTTTTCAGTAGTCGGTCTGTTTAACTAAACATTAACCCCAGTTGTCTGTGTCCTGCTTTGAGCATTTCGATCTATTTTCCCGACCGGACCGTATCACTGTAGCTCCTTAAAGACGAGCAGTTAGAAAAAAAGCTCCAGGAAAAATGCATGATGGACCGGCAGGTCGAGTCTTTGTGGGATTTCGGCCATTGAGAGCACGTCTTCGGTCATGAGGAAGGCGATGGGCCCGACGCGGGTCCACACACACTTCTCACACAGCGGCCCGCCTTGAGACAACCCATCGGTCTGCAGGAGGGCAAAAGTAGAAACAAGAATTAAATAATATTCTTATATTATAATATTATCCTTTACATCAAAGAAGGGTCTTACACATCGCATCTGCTGTCGGCACATGATGAAGGCTGAGCCTGGGGTGATGCAGTTGGGACAGTTTGCGATGGAGCATGGGAGAGGCTGGTCGCTCTTCAGTAGGGAACTGGGCATCTCTGACCTAAAAAAGTACTCCTAGAGATAACAGTGAGAAATGGCAGACAGTTTCATTTATATGGATAAAACCGCCTGGAATACAAGGAGCAGGACATTTGATAGACAGTCTGGGAGCGCGCACGCTAAAAACCAAACCTATGAGCCAGATCCAGCCCACCCGTGTCACCCAGCTGTTGCTGTGATGTGCACTGATACTCGTAAAGCATAAACCATGTCAAACTACATGTGGCACAACTTTTAGCTTTTGAGTTTCACAAGGCTGAACATGAAAAGAATCGTCTATGTACAAGAACAAAACGAATAGATGCCCATAGTAACAGTAGCTGGTCTTAGTGACTCAGCTATAAGGTGGCCGTTCTGACAATAGTTTTACATTTGGCTGGAGTCAGCGTCACTGCTGGCAGCATGATATGATACCTAGAACCTACAGAGGTTGCACAGGTAGTCTCACATCATTATCTTTCATTGCCAAAAGGTTTGCAGTGTCTCCCAGCACAGTCTAAGAGAATGGAGAAGATTCCAGCAGACAGGCAGTTACTTCAGTCTCAGACCAATCTAAAACAGACTTTGTGAGGGTGGCCTAAGGACCCAACATCCTCTACTGGGCCCTGTGTTCACTGCCTGGCATTGGTATTTGTCATATGATATCAGAATTGGCAGTTCTACCACTGATGCCCTGTGAGATAACAACAGGTTCACCCTGAGCACATGTAACAGACGTGAAAGGGTCTGGAGAAGCCATGGAGAGCATTATGCTGCCTGTAACATTGTTCAGTATGACCAGTTTGGTAGTGGATCAGTGATGGTCTGGGAAGCATATCCATCGAGGGACACACAGACCTCTACAGGTTAGGCAAAAGCACCCTGACTCCCATTAGGTATCGAGATGAAGTTCTTGGTGAGACCCTACGGTGGTGCAGTGGGTGCAGTTCGTCCTCCAGATGAACACTGCAATTACCGTGGTAACAACACTCCATGAAAAAGAAACAATACAGGGCCCATAAGTTTTGGTAGTAATTTATAGACAGAGAAGTGAAAGCCACTTGAGAAAACACAGGAAGTATAAAAGCAGAGCAAACATGATCAGCTATTTCTGTTTCTTCTTGCTTCAGGGAGATTCCTTCACTGTTTAAAGCTGCTATCGTATTGGAATCTGTTTCCTTAACCATCACACGTATATATAAAATCCTTAAACCATCTAGGAGGAGACAGAGGGTAAACTGTAAACGTAAACTGCACTTGCGATGGCAGCATTAACTTCATTGCTGTTGTGTTACCAAAGTTTCAAACTCTGTGTGCACTTTTTTTTTTCAAAAAAAAAAAAAAAAAAAAAACTGAGGTGAAGGTGTCATTACCACATACCCCTCCCCAAACAGAATCCAACAACCACCCAAGAAGCAAAAAGAAAAGACAACAACCGCAGACTATTATGGCCATGCAATTTCCCCACCACTCCTTTTAGAGTGTGCGTTTTAAACTGTGTTTGGCTTTCTGCAAAAACTGATCTCCCAACATCTGTACACCGACTGGGCTGTATTTACAATGGGAAAACTTTATCGTGGAGTTCAGGCAACAGTCTATGTTTACAAAAGATAATCAAAGCTTGATAAAACCTCCCTAAACAGAAAACGTTTTAGTTTAGCTGTACTGGAAATATAAGGGGCTGAAAATCAAAGTCCTTTGAGTCACTGGAAATGCTAATTAACAAATACAGTGCTTTCAAAATACATCAGATCAATGAGAAAAAAAAAAATCATACTGGATATCTATACTGATATGGGAACAAAATATAATAATCGTTCCACAGACGATGCCATATCTCACCTGCTCCACACATCCCTGAGTCACCTGGACACTGGCAGAGGGAATTATGTTAGGATGCTGTTCGTGGACTACAGTTCAGCATTCAACACAATAATTCCCTCTAAGCTTTTCACCAAGTTGACGGATCTAGGACTCAGCTCATCACTGTGTCAGTGGATCCTCAACTTCCTCACAGACAGACCCCAATCAGTGAGGGTAGGAAAACAAGTCTCCCCCTCCATCTCACTCAGCACTGGAGTGCCTCAGGGCTGTGTTTTAAGCCCCCTGCTGTACTCACTGTACACTTATGACTGTGTAGCCACATCCGACACCACCTCCATTGTCAAGTTTGCTGACGACACTGCTGTTGTGGGCCTGATCTCCGACAACATCGAGACGGCCTACCTGGAGGAGATTAGGAACCTGGAGACCTGGTGCCAGGAGAATAACCTCCTCCTAAACATCAGCAAGACTAAGGAGCTGATCGTGGACTTCACTACAAAGCAGGCGAGGAATTACAAACCCCTCATCATCAGTGGCACGCCAGTGGAGAGAGTGGACAATTTCCGATACCTGGGTGTCCACATCACTCAGGACCTGTCATGGTCCTGTCACATCAACACCCTGGTTAAGAAAGCCCGTCAGCGTCTCTTCTTCCTCAGAAGACTTAGAGACTTCCATCTGCCACTGAAGGTGCTCAAGAACTTCTACTCCTGCACCATCGAGAGCGTCCTGACGTCAAACATCTGCACCTGGTTTGGGAACAGCACCAAGCAGGACAGACGAGATCTGCAAAGGGTGGTGCGCTCGGCAGAACGCATCATTCAATCAGAGCTCCCTGACCTGCTGTCCATCTACACCAAGCGGTGCAAGTCCAAAGCTAGGAAGATTATGATGGACCTCTCCCATCCCAACAATGGACTCTTCTCACTGTTGAGGTCTGGGAAGCGCTTCCGCTCCCTTAAGGCCAAAACAGAGAGAATGAAGAGGAGCTTCTTCCCCCAGGCTATTCGGGGCCTGAACCAGGTGTAGGACTGGACTCTCCCAACACGTCACTATAAGACTGGACTCTCACACACGTCACCACACGCACCACCACACATTTCCTATAATCCTATAATTCCTATAATTTATAATCCTTATCTTTATAATCTCTTCTGCTATTTGCACATTCTTTACTGTAAATTCCTAAGTTAATTTGTAAATTTTTGTAGTAAATTGTAAATATTGTAAAACTTTTCTTCTGTCATTTAATGGTCGGGCATTGTACAGCTACAAGCATTTCACCCCCATGTCATACTGTGTATGGTTGTGTGTGTGTGACAAATAAAATTTGAATTTGAATTTGAAAATAACAAAAGGATGTCACATCATTTGATGGAAATGAAAATGATCATCCCACAGAGGGCTGAATTTAAAGACACCTTGAAAATCAAAGTGAAGAAAATGATGCTGCAGGCTGTTTCAATTTGCACCACCAAACCAGCCACGTTTGATGATGAAGCACAGTGTTCTCCATGGCTTCTCCACACCCTTTCACGCTTGTAACAACCCTCCTAGAAATCTCCTCCATGCTCTTCAGACTGTGCTGGGAGACACAGCAAACCTTCTGGCAAAGACATGCATTGATGTCCCATGTGAAAGAGTTGGACTACCTGTGCAACCTCTGTAGGGCCCAGGTACCTCCTCATGCTGACCCTAGCTTAGCTAAATGCTAAACTAGTGGAGAAACAGTCAGAAAAAAAGATGAGGAAAAACTTTCAGTGTCCAGCAAGTCATGTCTTTTTTTCCTCTGACAAAAGGGAAACACTGAGCACCTTCTTATATTATATTTTGTATTGAGGAAAGGGTGATTAGTGTTTGTATATACTGTCAAACAGTGATCACTGTCAAGAAGTGGTATTAAAAAAAGATTTTTTTTTAAATTGTTGGCACAGCTGCCTGTTATAGCAGTCGCTGTTCTACTTCACTGCTTTTTTATTTATTTTTTTTTATTTTCACACTGAAAGATCTGCTGCCTGGAATAAATCCTGTAATCAGCTTGAGTCGTCTTCCAGATCCTGAAAGGAGTGACCCATCTGAATATCTTGTACTTACGTACAGATTTTAAGAAATCGCTCAGAAAGACATGACCAAATTTTGTAAATCTACAATTCTCCATTTAATTTTCCCAATTCTTGTTTTTGGAAGTCATTAAAAATATCTGCTGTGTAATCATTCCACCTTGGAAAAAGAATAGTTCAAAGAAATCCCCCCAAAAAGACCCACATAATTATGACAGTCATGCCCATGATGAGTGTATGGAAACTTCCAGCACAACTGTGTTTGTTTCATGGAGCTGGAGCTGCATTTAAACTTCCCCGGCCACATTCTGTACCTGGCTTTGGGGTTTTTCAGTCCGGAAGGCAGCAGAGGGATTGATGCATTTTTGGACTGAAAGTCATGCGAACCTGGTCATGTTACTGCAAAGAAATACTTCTTTGTCCTGAATACTGTACTGCCACGTGTAAAATGTGCTGAAAAGTAATTTTTGGAGGAAATTCTGTCTTTGAATCATAATGGAAAACACATGGATCCAAACCACCCTCAGTGCCACTTACTGGAAATTACGGGACACACAGTAAGGGAGAAGCAGCATTGCAGTAATCTGAAACTAGGAAGTCAACGACACTGTGTGGCTTGAAGCGTCAATAGGCGAAAGGGTTGGCTGGGCGGGTCCCGAGTTGAGAGCAAGGGGCAGCTTTTTTTCGTTCTTTAAATTTTCTCATTTCTTCATTCTTTTAAATGTGCTCCAGGTTGTGTTTAATGCTGTAACTGCTGTCACAGTCATTTCTCAAGGTTTGGTTTAAATGAAGTGCATCTATTCTCATGACCGTGTTGTTTTGATGCCATTATGAGGTTTACATGTGAAGGCGTTACTGAAACTGCACAGCAATAGGATAAGAAGTGAGATGCACAGTGAGAGTTTCGTACCCCAGCCATTGTGATGATGCGGCGGATGTTTTTTGTGATGATGAGAGTCGTTTTGGCACGAGTGACAGCCACGTACAGCAGGTTCCACTCATCGTCAGGAATTTTAGCTGTGTGTCGGGGGGAGAAACAACAACAGTTAAACAACATTCCCGCTTTCAGGTAGAAATCATCCTCCTTACTAGACGTGCTTCATGCCACTCGTGATAAAAAGGTCCAAGAAAAAAACAACAACAACCCAAAAAACATAACATACCAAATGAGAATTCAGGACTGTGGCGCAGGTTGTGCTTAGAACAGGGAACCTTGACAAAGTCATCAGTGACCATCACGGTGTCAAACTCCAGACCTTTAGACTTATGGACAGTTCCAACTATGAAGTCTGGAAGGAGAGCCAGAACACAGAGCGGAAAAACAACACTCATTAAAAGAAAGACTCCATCCTCCAGACAATTAAAGTCATCTAATCCTGAAAGAAAAAAGAGAGACAAAAGAAAAGATGTTCCAGCTCATGTGAACATCTCCATAACAATAAAATAAATAGTCTATAGTTGCTGATGGTGAGGTTTGAGAGACAAAGACTGTCACTGAGTAAGAAGATGACGAGTCCCCTGCTTTTTTTCTCTTGCTTCACTTCCTGGTGCTTGTTCCAATTTCAACAAATCAGCATCAAATTAAATAAAAAATTATTAAACACATAGAAAATTATTGAGTGTCGGCAGTGGTTATAGTGATGGCTGTCATCCATGTCATTTAAGCCCCTGGCATGACGCATGAAGTCATCACGAGAAGATTTATAGACATCACTATAAGGTTAATGTGAATGAGTCAGCAAAGGGATTTGGAATCATCTTCAAATTATTTAGAACAAATCCACTGTATTTTACTGTGATGGAGTCTGTACTGACCACCCCAACACAACAAACCAGGGTAGAAGTTTTTATTGGATGCAGATTCATATTTCAGGAGCTTTCACATGTACATGCAGTTAAAGAAAGGAACTGTGCAGAACTGACTGAAATCAAAGGTGCAGCAGGACAAAATAAGAGCTGGGAGTCAGTTTGCCAGTTTAAAAAAAAAAAAGAAAAACATGAAAGGATCCATCCTGCCTTCTGTCAACCATTCAGGCTGTGTCTTGATTCATGCTCAGTCATCCAGATAAGTAAATCCCAAAGAAGATTCTGTTCTTCTGGACGTAGCGTTTTCAGTGCGAGAAACGTTTCTTCACTCATCCAAGTGACTGCAACTGTACTTTTTATAAGATTGGGGAAACCCGCAGTGAGCTGAGACTGAAGAAGTCACTTGGATGAGTGACAAAACGTTTCTCGCACTGAAAACGCTACGTCCAGATGAATAGAATAAACTTTTGTGCATTGAGGCTGTGGGTACTGGTAGTGTAGTGATATAGGGAGGATTTTCTTGACACACCTTTGGGTCCATTATCAACAACTGAGCATTGTTTAAACATGACAACCACATGAAAGAAGTCCCAATGTACCCATCAGAAAACGGGTACATTGTGTCCTCCAAATCTGAGGTCATAGTCCTCAGCCGGAAAAGGGTGCAGCGCCCACTCCAGGTTAGGGACGAGTTTCTGCCCCAAGTGGAGGAGTTTAAATATCTCAGGGTCTTGTTCACGAATGATGAAGAAGAGAGCGGGAGTTCGACAGACGGATTGGTGCTGCAGCTGCAGTGATGCTGATGCTGTACCGGTCCATCATGGTGAAGAAAGAGCTGAGTGTAAAAGCGAAGCTCTCAATTTACTGGTCGATCTACGTCACTAACAGGAGATTCACATCATGTATGTGCAGCTGACAAATCTGAAGCAAGTCTGTGATTATGTTATGTCATCATGAAACAAAAACTGAAGTGGAACTGGAAGCAGAGCTTTCAAATGGACAGCAAACACAAGCAAATTCAAGAATAGCTAAAAATGAAGTAATGGATGTTTATGCTCCACCAAAGTAAAAAAAAAAAAAAAAAGTCTGAATTCCCCAGAAATGCTGTACAAACATTTGAATCTGGCTGCATGCAAAAATCTGAAGGGGATTTTTTATGAGTGTGGTTAAAATAGCACCATGTAGAAAGCAGAAGTTGTCTTTTTTCCTCCCACGACACGATATTCCTCACTATTGTAGTTACATCGTATCCTACTACGTTCTAAATGGAAATACAAAATCCAGTTTTTCAGTGAATGTAAAACCTAAAGAAACAAGCAAGAATCAGGAAAAAAACTGAGCTGCCGTTTCTTCATTTTTCAGCAAACACAAAATTATTTTAACTTCTAAAATCAATCCCGCTTTTGATACCCAAAAAGACATTTGCCATCCTTATTTGAGGAAAGGAATAAGTGTTTCTATCTTGGCCAGGTCTCCCTTGAAAAAGAGGTTTTTAATCTCAATGAGATCTTCCTGGTTAAATAAAGGTTAAAAAAAATAAATTAAATTCTTTTTAGTAACTGAAGTCACTTTATTAAGTTATTGTTTTTCCAGGCTTCTTTGTGGATAATGCAGTGTGTGTGTGTGTGTGTGTGTGTGTGTGTGTGTGTGTGTGTGTGTGTGTGTGTGTGTGTGTGTGTGTGTGTGTGTACCTGCATTGCATAAGTCGTTTTCAGAACAGGCCTTCAGTCTTGACACCAGCTCGGGGATTCGTTTCCGATACTTTTCCACGATGGTCACCTTTGCTTGGAGTTCATTATCTTCTGTTTGTTCAACATATTTTTTGAAAGCAAAGAAGGGATTCTCACTTCGACGAGAGGCGAACGAGCGGATCAGGGGGTCCCTGATGTCTGAAAGCAGAGAAAGTTCAACATTAGTGTCCGAAGTTTGAGTTCTTTGAAACGCTGTTTTTCCTTTTTTTACTTCATTTGTAAAACTAGAGCAATAACACAGCACAGAACAACGGAAATAAAGAGATTATTAAATATGTCCTGATCGTGGTTAAAAGGAGGAGTATGAATAAGGTTGATTATCACTGCAGGGTTATGGACTTCGTGGACATCTTTAATATTTGGATCATAATCAGAGGAAAGATGTTACCTCATGGATCTTTGAATACCTGAACTTCCAAAACACATTTGGGAACTTTTCATGAGTTTTTTAAACAAACAGTAAATGAAAGTGCTTGAGAACCGGACTCCCCACCAAATCTTTTGAACTGAACAAAACTTTTCAGATGAGAAGTGAAACGTCTTTGGAAACCTAAAAAATGAATCCCATTACCTTCAAGTTAAGCGCCTGACCTGGATGACTGAACCTACACAAACAAAGCTGTTGAAAGCACTAAAAGCCTTTTACCTAAAGGAAATAAATTATAATTACAGAATAAAAACTTTCTTTTCATGGGCCAGAGATACACTTTGTTATTTACTTTTTTTTTCTTCCCCTAAACAAAGCAACAATATGATTATTAGGATTTTGAAAGTTGCTGCTAAACAGCCACCTTCAGTCCCCACAATCTAACAGTGGCTGGTAAGATATGTTCGGCTCTGGTATCAATGGCAAGCTATAGAGCCACTCCAATCAGAAGATGGAGCAGATGGTCTAAAAAGTGGTCAATGCAGTTTGAAAGAGAGCAGATGGATTAAAACATGCATACAATTTATTTATTTGGCAAAGCAAATATACCACAAATATACTCCTGTCACAATAGTCTCATGCTATGAGAAATGCTATATTCCATTGCTGTGTATCATTTTATTCTTACAGTGAGGTCTTCGTTCTCCTTCTTGGAGCTGCTGCCCTGTTTGCTGCAGCAGGTGCCATACATCCATGATACGGTCCAGCCCGATGTTCTTTATATCCTGAGGGAAAATATCAATATCAGGTACTGATTTCTAAACGTTACATACATTGATAACAAACAATAAAGTCTTCATTTTTGATCAAATTTAACCCGCAACGTAACGCATCCCTTCGTATAATTATATGTGGATACACACTCACGCCAATGAAGTGGAGCCTGCAGCTGGGATTTGCATCTGTAAGTCGAACGGCTTCACTAAACACGCCGAAATTGCACCTAGATAAGATGGCTGTCTTCCCTCGGCTTTGGCATGCACCTGCCCCCACAGCCTCAACGACTCTGTCTGCAGCATTGTCACACACCCCGCCTACAGAATAAATAAAACAGTCAAAATCAATTATGCTCAAGTCTTTAAAAAACTGAAACTGGTTCTGAAAAACCACATTTTTTCATTTTTAGGAAGAGTTTACCCTTCTGGTTTCCTCCGACAAGAATTTTCTGAACTCCCTTGCAAACTTTGAGGATGGTGGCACCCACATAGGCGATCTCAGCACCAAATCGAAAGCTCTGGACAACATAAATGGCATGAAGGTTTAATAATAGGAGCAAAAAGATTATACATGCTTGATCCTTTTTTTTAATAAAGACATTTAGAATTTACAGTTGAATAGCAGGGGAAAGTATAACTGCAAACTTTATAACATGCTTCAATACAATTTTATTTATACAGCACCAAATCACAACAAAAGTCACCATTTGAAGGTAAAGACCCTACAATAACACAGAGAAAGCCCCAATAATCATACGACATGAGCAAGTACTTGGCGACAGTGGGAAGGAAAAACTCCCTTTTAACAAGAAGAAACCTCTGGCAGAACCAGGCTCGGGGAGGGGCGGCCATCTGCTGTGACCGATTTATTTAGGGTGAGAGGAGGAAAAGATGCACACGAGGCAGTTGTCTTCCTGCTTGCAGGTGTCAGTCAGCTACTTGACACACGCCAACATAAGCAGGTTAAGTGAAGATAACATGCTACTTGAAACTGATAGCAGTTTTTCCTAGTGACATCATAATTCCTGCTGGAATATTTGGAAGAATCAGCCCAAGTGAAGCTGCAATCTCCCACGTTTAAGCTGAATGAGTGAGATGGTCACATGTCCTTTAATCTTCTTCAACTGCAACCTGATGTGCATTGTAACTGCTGATGTGCATGACTATGAGCTACTAGCTAATATTAGCTACTACTAGATTTAAGGTTTTAACTTTTCCTTGGAACTCCAAACTGACTGACAACATGCCGAAGGAAACTGCCGGTGTGGTCGCACTGTGCTAAAATGGAAAACGGATGGCCAAAAAAGCTGAGTTTAAGCTTTGTTTACATGTCACCAGACTGTATCTGATGCCTCCTCTTTCATATAAACAGATCCCAAATTCAACAGTTCAACTCTTCTGGGACAGCTTTCTACAAGATGTAGGAGTGTGTTTATGGGAACAAAAACATTCTTTTTGATGATTATTCCAAAAGCACATTTGAGGTCCAGACTGTTCCTGCAAAGTTTGGAGCATGAAGTTGTGCAACATGTTTTGGTATGCTGAAGCGTTAAGGGTACCTTTCAGTGGAACTAAGGGGCTAATCCAACGCTTTGCATTCCGCTTGATGATGCAAGGCTTGAATGCAGCTGCTCAGGCATGAAGCTCTATACCCACCGCTCTTGAGCTAATCGGAAGCTTACATGAACTTTGGAGGTCTGCGGCGATTGATTTTTCAGAAAGCCTCTGCACACTATGGGCCTCGGCACCTGCTGACCTCGTTCTGTGATTTTATGCGGCCTACCATCTCATGGCTGTGTCGCTGTCATTCTCAATCGTTTCCCCTTTGTTATAATATCACTAACATCTGACTGTGGAATATTTAGTAGCGAGGAGCATGTGGCATCTATCACGGTACCACACTGGAATTCACTGAGCTCTTGAGAGCGATTCTATCACAAATGTTTATAGAAGCAGTCTGCATGCCTGGGTGATTTTATCCACCTGTGGTCATGGAAGTGACTGGAACACCTGAATTCAATGATGTAGATGGGTGAGTGAATACTTTTGGCAGTATAGTGCATCTTTCTTCTTTTGCTGTATTTGTCAACTTTGACACATCTGATGCATTTTCTGTCCACGTTTACCACGGTGTGTTTGGGTAGTTGTGTGTACCTGGGTGAGGTAATAGATGTGGGTGTGTTCAACAACATTCAAGGCATTAACAGCTCCTCTGAAGGTGTAGATCTGCTGATGAGGATCGCCAACCAGGATTTTCCCACAGCTCTGAGACAGCAGCACATCCATGATGGCTGAAACAAAACAAACAACAGTCAGTGGACAACATGAAAGCATAAAAGCTGAGCTAAATCATCAAGGATTTGCTTTTCTGCAAACATGTGAGCCTGTGGGAGTATTTCAGTACCGGGAGTGCAGTCCTGGGCTTCATCAATGAAAAGAGCATTGTATGCACCCGACAAGCAAGGCTTTGGGTCTTGGAGCTGCCATAACTTTAGGTAACCTGGGAATGAAATGTTCCAGGGATCCTCCATCATTTCTTTACACAACGTAGTAAACATAATTATATTTCTTCATTTCACAGTTGGTGTACCATCGTGGGTCATGTAATAGGCATCTTTTGACTTCTCATTCAGATCCTTCATTTTTTTCCAGATTCTCTGTGCATCACGGACGACCAACTGAAACAAGGATTTCATGATAACACAAAACACACTTTAGATGTAGCTTCATAATAATTTACTTCATAGGTACAGCGCCGATCTTTTATATACTTTAAAACGTTTATACCAGTTTTTCATCATGATCTATATCCTTGCGGAAGTTGTTTTTAGTCACACGAGAGTTGGGAACATGTCTTATAGTGATGGTTTCATCTGTAGAAGCCATAAAGGCATTGAGGGTTGTCATAACCACTTTGGCCTTGGTGAAGCCACCGCGGCCTTTGGGCAGAACAGAACTGATGGCGAAAGCCTTCATGTTAAAGGTCAGCTTGTCACGGAATTTGTATCTGAAAGGGAGAGAAGAGAGCACGATAGTATTAAAACGAAGGCCTGCCATCACGAGCATCTGAGAACTCTGATTCTCACCTCTTCCCTACGTCATTATAGGCCAACGAGTGGACGGTCTTGCAGTCCACGTTCCTGGGGAAGCGGCGGCGTGCCTCCGAAGCCACAGAATTGTTGAAGGCCACATAAAGGAAGCGAAGGTCCGGCCGCTGCTCAGCGTACTTCACTAGTGTGGTAGTCTTCCCAGTACCTGTGTCACACAGCACTGACCTTTAATGAAGCTACGACACAAAGACCCGTCATCTGCAAATGTAGCCTACATCACACAAGCTGCACTGATGACAAAAGATTCATATTTTACATCTATGTTCCCTACGGGCTGACGGCATCTTTATACCACTGTCTGCTGCAGAACCTTAAAGAGACCGGAGGTAAAAGGGCTCATTTCAGGCTAAAGGGCTTCATGTAATCATGTAATGCTCCTCCAGGGCAATCCCACAGCTATAACATAAAGAAATGAGCGTATAAAAATGAGCATATTAGACCCATTTTACCAAGGTGTTATAAAGGAGAAAGAGCGCCCCCTGGTGATGTCTCAAATCCTATAGCATTAAACGTATTTAGTGCAGACAGTACACGCAATGGGAACGAATGGGAAAAGTTAATAAAAATGGATATTGCAGTGTTGTTCTTCTATAAACATTCAATCCACTGGCCAGTGACACATACTCTGGCTGGCCTAAAAGATTCATGTAAGGGCACTGTCTCCAATTCCACTTCTTTACTGTACCTGCAAATGCTATTATCTTAACCACGTGGTCATCCTGGATATTGTGGCTGAGGATCTGCTGCTGTTCTTGCGTGAGGTGGATCTGGGGCCGCCTAGCAGAGACACCAGAAACAAACAAAAAAAGTGCTAAAACTCCTCAAGCATCAGTCCAGCTCTAATTATTTAAATGTCTGCTGAATATTACATATACAAGTTCAGAAAAAAGAAAATCACACTGGCTGTTAGTTTATTATGTGAATAAGCAAAAATCAATCAGAAAAAAATGGTCTCCAGTGAATTAGTTTGGCCTGCAGTTTGAATCCCTCTTAAGACAGTTAAACAAACATCATGAGCTGAAACATGATTAGATCCAGAAAAAAAAAAAAGAAAAGGACTGAACCTCCATCAAGGAAGGTTTAAGCAACTTGCAAGTAATTATGACGGTATAAGGGGAGGAGGACTCGCTCTTTATGTAAACAACCGCTGGTGTTCCTCTAGTCACGTTAAGGTGAGGACGGCTGTGCGTAATAAACATACTGAACTGTTAGCAATTGGTCTTCGACCATATTATCTACCGTGAGAGTTTTCCCTCGTCATAATCATCATTGTTTACTCCCCTGGGCAGGGCTGATCACAACCTTGTCCACCTCCAGCCCTTTTACAAACCTATCATCCCGAGGCAACCTGCAGTCACAAAAATTGTTATAAGATGGACAAGGAAGACAGAAGAGACTCTGCAGGGCTGCTTTGAGGCAACGGACTGGGATGTTCTCTGTAATGCTCATGGGGACAATTTTGACAATCTGACTGGCTATGTTACAGACTATAGCAACTTCTGTGCGGAAAATGTGGTTCCCAAAAAAAAAAAAAAAAACATTCATTGCTTCCCCAACAATAAACCTTGTTACCCAAGGTAACATCAAAGCTACGCTAAACAAGAAAAAGAGATTTTTCAGAAACTGTGACAAAGAACAGTTGAAATGTGTGCAGAAGGAGCTTAAAGCCAAGACTGCTGAGGGAAACAAGTCCCTCAGAAGAAAGCTGGAAAGCAAACTCCAAGAAAACAATACCAGGGAGGTGTGGAAGGGAATGTGGGCCATTACTGGCCTGAGACAAAAGAGAGGTGTGTGGATGGATGGGGATGTTGAATGCGCAATCAACCTAAATCTGCACTTCAATAGGTTTGACTGCCCTGCATCTCCTGTCCCCACACCCAGCTCTTCCCATCTTCTCCATCCCTCCCCCCCCAGCTCTTCCCATCTTCTCCATCCCCCCCCCCTCCTGCTCCCTCAGCCTGTCTCTCTTTGTCCCTCTCAGCAGATGACATCAAAGGGGAACTGTGCATACTCCACTTCAGCAAAGCTGCTGGCCTTGATAGTGTCTGTTCCAGGGCCCTCAGGTGCTGTGCTGCCCAGCTGTCTAGAGCTCTATATCAGATCTTTAACATGAGTCTGAAACTGCAGAGGGTCCCATCACTCTGGAAGACATCCTGCCTGGTTCCTGTCCCCAAAAAGATCAACCCGTCGATCCCCAGTGACTACAAGCCAGTGGCTCTGACCTCACACGTCATGAAGACGCTGGAGAGACTCACCTGCATCTGCTGGTGGAGCCTTGGCTGAACTCCTTAAAGTTTGCTTATCAACCCCGTATCGCCGTGGAGGACGCCATCACCTACCTGCTGGACCAGGCTTATTCTCATCTGGACATTGTTGAGAGCATTGTGAGGGTCATGTTCTTCGAATGCTTTTAACACGATCAGTCCATCACTGCTGGGCAATAAGCTCAAGAAAATGCAGGTGGATGCATCAACGGTAGCTTGGATTACGGACTATTTAACAAATTGACCACAGCATGTCTGGCTGAAGAGCTGCCACTCGGATAACATCCTAAGCAGCACGGCAGTGCCACAGGGACTGTCCTATCACCATTCCTCTTTACCCTCTACATGTCTGACTTCAGGTACAAGTCTCAGTCATGTCATGTGCAGAAAGGAGGAGGAATACAACAGTGTGGTGGACAGCTTTGTTGTGTGGTGTGAGCTAAATCATTTCCAACTTAACATCGCAAAGACAAAGGAACTGATTGTCGACTTTAGGAAGCATGCTCCTCCTCCTACCCCTGTAACCATCAGAGGGGCTGTTGTGGAGGTAGTTGAGGACTACCGGTACCTGGGGGTACACACTGACTGTAAACTGGACGGTCCAAGAACACAGAAGCTGTCTTCAAGAAAGGCCAGAGCTGGCTTTTCCTACTGATGCAGCTTAGGTCCTTTAATGTTTGTAGGAAAATATTTACCAAGTTCTATCACTCTGTGGTAGAGAATGTTGTGTTCTTTGCAGCTTTGTGCTGCGGCAGTGGGGTGAAGACAGCTGATAGCAACAGGCTGAACAAGGCTGGTTCTGTCCTGGGTGTCAGACTGAGAACCCGATGGAGGTGTCTGAGAGGAGAATGCTAGAAAAGTGTCTCAGTATCATGGACAACCCTTCTACGCCTCCATGATGGGCCATCGGAGCACACGTAGGGAAAAAAAAAAAAAAAAAAAAAAAAACCTCATCGCCTCTGAATGCAGAACTGACCACCACAGGAAATCCTTCCTGCCGGTGGCAATAAGACTGTACAACTCTTCTTTCATCGGTAGATGATTTTCTAGGATTAATATGATTGTATTTTGTTCTCACTCAGATTGTGCAATATTATTCACCTGTATGTTACTGAATGTTTGTTTCATCCCCCCATCATATGCTGCTACTCTCTTTATTCATTGCACTAACATTATGTCACTTGTCATAATTACTTGTAGTAATAGTTATGTTATTTTATCTGCGCTCATTTTTTCTCTTGTTGCATTGAGCATGTTTGCGACAAAAGAATTTCCCTCGGGATAAACAAAGTTCTTCTTATCTTAATCGGTTAATGGGCTTCACCTAATGAGAGTTTACCAGAGCTGACTGAAACTGCTGAGAATTATAGGATCAGTTGGAATAAATTCTTGCAACAACAAGAGAAACGCTTCAAATCACATACAGAAAGAAAGCTTGCTGAGCCGCTCTTATTCAGTCTTCTCAAAGTATTGAATAAAATATCGATATTTAGCGTCCCTGTATCGGTATTACAGAGCTAACATATTTTGACCTCACCTGCTCTGTGGAGAGTTGACAGGGAACGGGCCATTCTCCATCAGGTGGAGGACATAGTAAATGTTGTAATGCAACCTGAGCAGGCAGAAAAAAGAAAAACAAACAGTGTGACGAATGATGAGAACAGAAATCCGGATTGCTACTCGTTATTCATCTTACCTGTTACTGACAGTGACTTTGTTCCTTTCTAAAGCGAGCAGCATCATGGCCATGTGGCAGAGGTACTCTGTGATGGCCGAGTGTGACATGCAGCCCGTGAGCAGAGACACTAAGGCCTGCACATCACCAACACCCTCACTCAGGATCAGTATGACAGCCATGGCTGCATACGGGTTAGGACCCTGGAAATCAGATCCATTGTGGACACACTTTAAAACTCAGATTGTCTCTATATGATCACATGGCATTTTTTATGTATTAATGAGTGAGTCATACAGTAATTCCAAGGTTAAAGTGCTTCTGAACATCAGAAATACGCAGTCTGATGGAGGCCTCAGCTTGAGGGAAAAGGCGATGTTTCTTTACACGCTCCAGAACGTCATCTGGCCTCAAGCGCTCTCCAACCTTATGCTGAGCCATTAAACTGATAATAAAGACAACACACACAAACACACAGAGTGACATTTTAAAAATGAGAAATTGATATCAAATTCCAGTCACACACACACACACACACAATGTGAGATCAGCTTATTTACACTTTTTTTTTTTTTTACAGCGAGGGTGGCCACAGCAACTCGTATACAGGAGAGACTTGCATCACTTCCCAAACCAACCTTCCCAGTCAGATCAAAAACAGTCATATTGGAATCATATTAACCAGAAATACATGAATAATTTTCTGCAGTTCTAGGCGAGACTTCTTGTGGTGGACATTTTACAAGAACTTCAACTGTTTTGTAATTTTTCTTATTAAAGAAAGAGTAACTTACACAACTAGCTTTCGTATGCTGTGCTCTGAAGGTGCTGGCCCTGTTATACCGCTGTTCCTCAGGATGGAGCAGATCTCCATCTCTGTATGCCTCTCTCTCATCATGTAGCGATAGTATTGTTTCTTGAAAGGCACAAACTGTGAAGAGAAGCACATCCAACATGACTTTGACATTTCGCTCCACGTGCTCATTTTGCGATTGTTGTTTGGTGTCATCTTACCGTGCTGTCCTGGACGATGTTCCTCCAGCGATGGCAAACGAGCCTGACATTGAGGTACAGGTCCTGGGCAGGTAGGAGGCACAGCACCTCTCTCAGCACCTCCTCTGGAAGGTCGTCCATGCAGCCCTGGGGTTTCAGCAAGCCGCTTCTGCTGCCCAGGAGCCCAAAGTGGGCATCGGGAAGGGCCTCCACCTCCTCTTCTTCATTATCAATGTCACACTGGTCAAATTCATCATCATTCCCAAACATCTCAGCCGTCATTCCCTCCAGATAATCCACTTGCTGCTCTTCCTTCACCTTAGACTGCGGCATCATCTCAACAGCCAACAGGCTGGCATCGTCAATCTCCTCCTCCTCGCCTGCCTCAGGCTCTGGCATCATCACAGCAGCTAAAAGACTGTCATCGATCTCCTCCTCCTCTGTTACCCTGAGCTGTGGTGCCAAAGGTACAGCCAACAGGCTGATATCGTCATCCTCATCCTCCTCTTCTTCTGCAGCTCTTGGCTCTTCCTTGGAGGTGGAAGGCAGGGAGGATTTGTGCGGACTGGAGCTGAGGACTCTCGCCACAGAAAAAAATTCATTGATACCCTTCTGTCTCCCAGAAGGACTTCCTGTGGCAGGTGCTAAGAGAAAAAGGACAAAGATTTATAATCTGATTCTTTAGACTTTTTGTCAAAAGGCAAAAAATACATCCATAAATCATTGGTTTAGTTTAGTAAGGTTGTCTGTTGTGTTCTTTCATTTGTCACTGAGCTGCTAAGTGTTGATTTATCAAATTCTAAGGTCTTTGCCGATCTCTGATAGTTTTATTGGTGGTTTTCAGCCTTATTTGCTCCAACATATCTTTGGGTCTCATATTTAAAATTGCATTAAATTTACAGTTAAATGCAGTGCACTTCAATCAGAGCTTGACTGCTGGGTTTACAGTCCACTACAAAAACTGTGTCTTCCTCCTAAAGACATGACACAAAGAAGCTGGGGTGGCTGTAGCTCACGTGGTAGAGCAGGTCATCTGTTAAGCAGTCAGCACTTAACAGTTATTGATTGGGTGAATTAATTAGTTGTATAAAGCACTTTGAGTGCTCATATAGAGTTGAAAAGTGCTATATAAGAACCAGTCCATTTAACATTTACCAAGTCACATGCTCAGTGTTCCTTTTCTCACACCACACTGTAATAAAAGCTTTACACCACATTACCAAACTTTGGCCGCTTAGTGGGTGTCCTGGGGTAAAGCCCCCGGTTCGGATCACGGTTGCCCATCCTCTGGTTAAAGGTGTGAGGCCGGGTGAGGACTGCTCTTTGTCCCAGTCCATCACAGTCTTCTGCATTCAGGTGCCTCCTCTTGGCCTTTCCTAGGAAACCACACAACATCCAGCCGTGGCAGAACAATTCAAATCACAGTACTGGGATTATCCTGCATGCAGGGTAAGCCTTTCCTTAGATTTCAGCCTACAATTGTTTGCTAACTAGTTTACCATTAAAGATTATATTCAGTTTTGTGGGATAAAACAAGGCAACAAGTCTAAAAAATCTCGTTAAAACTTTATTTTTCGTATACGTGCATTTCAAAAGTAGTACATGAGTACATACAGTGTACTTAGCTTTAAATCCTGAACTTACCTTTAACAGACACCTCCATTTTCTGCTGCTACACCTACAATCTTTCAGTAACAAAGCCCCATAATTTCACGTAAAGAAGTCTTTACACACGAACAGCCTCAGAAAATACACCCAAGCTAACGTCCACAAACGATCACTGCTAGCCCGTGTGTGCCTGCTAACATTAGCGGTACTTCTCCCAGAAGTACTGCTAATGCAAAAACTACTTTAAAAACGCGACTGCTCCTAAATGTAAGCGGACTAATTTAACGTTAACAGGGATTCATTGGAGAAAACGTTCATGTATGTTTTTGTTTTCGAGAAAAGCTTCTGAAGTTGCAGGTCTGGTGTAATTGGTCGGTTTGTTCTTCTTTGAATCTCAAACCAACTTGAAAGGCGCATCATCGCCACCTACTGGAAAGCTGAAATTCGCATTTTGCGACATCGAGCTAAGTTCCAGTTTTTCCAATGGCTTGATCCAGATGCTACAAAGTTTTTGCAAAAGTGAGCAAGAACGATTAATGTAATCAATTTAAAAAACTATTTAATAAAATATAAAAGATTATCCTCTTATTTAAATGACAAACTGATTTGATTAGTAGACCCTTAATATAACAGATAGAACTCTGTTTGGCTTACAGGGCTCATTTACACATTCCCTGATCTTATTTGAAATGGCAGCCATGTTTCTTATGAGCATTTACAACTGTAACAGCAAAAGAATAAAAATAATAATAATAATTAAAAAAAAAATGCATCATAATAGTTCGATGTTGATTAAAGTGAGCACTCTAAGCATTTGCCTTCAAATCATTTTTTGTTCCACAAATTTCTTCACCAAAGCAGTAAAAAGTAAATTTAAAAAAACAAAAAACAACCGTGTAGTTTCCATATCTTTGTTTGTTAAAGTGTAAATTTTAAAACAGAAGCACATATTCCAGAACAAGTAGGGGGAATATGTTTATTCATGGGTCAGTAATTTCTAAGTGCTAGGGTAAATACAGTACCAATCTCCAGGTAATTGCACCGCATCAATGTTTGAGGCACAGCAGTCACTGAAATCAATAGAGTTCATTTGCTGTACATTACAGAGAAGTTACGCTCTTAAATTGTTAATATATCTGCCAATTATGTTACCGTTATCACTTTGTGACAGTTTTTGTGACCATTGGCTCCTTTCCATTCTGAAATGACCAAAGGAGACATGAGCTGGAATTATTCAACTTAGTGAAGTCTGTTTTTTCCCCACAAAGCCAGCTTTTAAACGGGTAATTAGTTTGAGGTGGATTTTTCTCTCATTAAGTCAAACAGTATGTAAGCACATGTAAAGGAATGTTTTCAAATCAGTAAATACAACCTACAAGAACCTGTGTTAAGTCAAGCTATCTTATAAAAACTTGGAAACTACTATTTGTCAGGCTTAAAGCCCAACCATGAGTTATGGTGGAATCTTCACACCAAGAGCAAAAACTGGTCCAGCACATGTAGTGTAAACAGGGCTTCTTCATAGGTTTGCTTTCTCACAGCTTTGAATTCCTCCTCTGACTTCAAGTTTTCAGTTTTGAGTATGATTTTAAACACATAGCTCTATTAGTCTCAAAAGCACAAATATTTTGATTTCACAATTTGAAATAAAAAAAAAAAATCCTCATTTTTAAAAACACACGTCCAAATTTTGTGCTCCTATGCAGAAGCCCCGTGTAACAAAAAAGAGACTATTTCTTCCTGTCAATCCTCATCTTCAGCAGGTTGCCTTCACTGCTTCAGCACAGGCAGCTCTCTTGGCTTAAAGAAGGCCTGAGCCATCCCCATGGCGAAGATGTACACCCTAGCATCCACCATTATTTTTTCCTTCTGCAACAAATCTGTGGGATAAAATGAGGGAAGCTCATGTTAGGCTTTAATTCTTACAGTCTGAATGCTTGCACAAACTTTAGTGTGTGAAAAGTCGCACCGTCTATTTTGGTCTGGAACTCGTCAAGCGGTAAAAGAATAACTTCGACAAATTCTGGAAGGAGAAGATCAATGAAATGGTCACATGGGCCTTTATGTCTGAGGGCTACTTAAAAAGGGAACTGAAACATGACTCACCTCCATCATCTGTGGGGGGGAAAAAAACAACACAAGAGAACAAGTTTAACATAATGATATTGGTTTTTTAAGAAGCATAAAAAGGGAAGACTGAGTTTCTCTTCATGTTTTAGGAGGTTTAACACGTGAACGCTGCATAACAGTGGGACAATCTGATAGGGACAGTTCATGTTTGAGTACAGATGCCTATGACAAAGGTAAAACTCACAGGAGACAGCAGATGCAATTAGTCTTGGTATTGTATCGGATCAATAGCACGACAGGATTGATACTTTGTTTCTAAATTGCCAATTGAACTGCAGAGGCTGGAAGGTTTGAATGTCAAAACCAACTGAGACTTTCGAGCCATTACACTAACCCAGACTGCTGCAGTAGGCTTCAGCATTAGATCAGCTGCTCAAGCAGGTGAGCTACAGTGACATGAAGTCACGAAGGTATTGTTAATTTTTAACAGAAAGATCACAAAATCTTCAATTTACAGATTGGAAAAATGATGAACCAACTACTCATTTTGGCCTAACTTTAATTAACACAACCAAAACCTCTAAATGACCATTTCATCCATTTGTGAATGAATTGTTAAGAAAAAAGGGGCACAGGCTTGTTAAGGCAGATACTTTGTGTGTGCTTCAATAAACTACACTACCATAACCTCTTGTTACTCCCAGCAATGTAAAAGCCTGCATGAGAAAAGTGAAGATCCAACTACCAAATGAATTCTAGAAGCTGTCCAAGGAGCTCATTACAGTAACGCATTTAAGCACCAAAACTAATTAAGAGTAAGCTAATATTCTCCTACTCTGACAGAAATCATGTTACAGGAGCAATAGTACAAATAAAAACTCCTTTGTCCCACACACCGTCAAACTGGTTAACTCCTCTCTGGAGGGGAGGGGAAAGGGAAGGACAAAGGAGGGTGGGGAAAACCAAACTAGTGTTTGCAAACAATCACTGAAGAAGAACTAATCACTGTGCAATAGACTGACAATAGTTGAAATGTGCAATAGACATTTGGCTGCTACATCTCATAAATGAGTATATTTCATTGCCTATTTATATATTTTGTATTTATATTTGTATATATGCTAATAGTATATTCTCTCATTCACCTTTACTTTATATTACATTCTATTTCTTTACTATGCAAATTTCTGTTGGCGTTCTGCTACTGGAAACTGAATTTCCTGGAGGAACCTACCCAAGGGATTAATAAAGTTCTATCCAGGTAAATCATAACATTTTGGTACAGATTAGAAGGCCTATTTCTTTTTTTGTTAACAGCACTACACAGTACTGTGTAGTTTCATCTACAACAACTTGAAGTCTCATGACATCTATGTTTTATCATCTGAGGAAAGAAACAATGTGACTAACACAAGAAAAACGAGCAAACATACTTATTAATTCCTGACAGTCTTGTAGTTCGGAGTTCAGCAACGTTACATCCTCTTCAAGACAGTTTCAGAAACGCTGGCTAACAGCTTCAAAAACAGCAGCGCTTACTGACAGAAAACTTCAACATATCCTCAAATTTTCACCTCACTACAGCTGCCTGACAGAAGTGAGCTTCACCGACTCATGACCTGTGTCAGACTCCTTTCAAAGTTTTACATCCTCCTCCAGAGTAAATAGATGTGGAAACTCTTCACACAGCATATAAACAGCTAAGGTGAACAGTGGACTGCTGGCCTATACAGACAGCAATAGACACCGGGGTCGATCCAGTCAGGGGTCACTTTGCTATCTGTGGGGAGTCATTTCTGTCCGTGATCATGTCAGATGAAACAGTGACCCATCAAGCATAGCTCAGGGTAAAAAATATATATTTTGAAAGTCATCAAGTTTTCCCTCTAGAATAGAGTTTAATTATTTTAGCACCGGCTTCAGATTACTGCACAGGAATTCTGCTTGTAAGTGAATCTAAGAAAAGTGATGAAGGCAACATGGCCAACTGAATTATGTCCTAAACAAGTTAGAGTAAAAATGAATGATGATGGTGAAAAAACTGAGTTGTGAAAAGTTTTCTCACCCAGCTTCTGTGTTGGGTTGATATTCTCCACATCGTCACCATTGATGTTGACCAGGATAGTCTGAATGGTGCAGTTAGACAGACCAGGGTCCAGACAGGTTGCTGCAAGCACAGCAATAATGTTAGCCAAAACAAACTTATCAGTCTACTTAACCTTATCGCTCTTATTGGAATTTTCAAAGATAAAATGTGTATGGACACTTCATCCTGCCGATCCCTGAATTTCTGCAGTATGGTGTGTAATAGTACCTGGAGTGACTCCTACTACTTCTCCTGTGTAACCAGTTTCCTCCTTCAGTTCCCTCAGTGCAGCCGCCTCGGCAGTTTCCCCCTCATCGATCAATCCTAAACAACAGAAAAATAACAAAGTGCCAACTTGGAGATGATTAAGCACTTTTCATTACCCTGGAACATACTCCATCATCGAGCACATCATGAGTGAAAAAACTGACCTGCAGGAAACTCCAGAGTGCAGCATCCCAGAGGAGGGCGGAACTGCTTCACCATCACTACGCAGTCCTTATGCAGCGTCCGTTTCAGCAGAGCGATTATTCCCACACCTGGAGGAAATATGTGTTAGCCTTCAATAACTCTGGCAAAAGCTGAACAACCAGAAAATGAAAGAAGATACGCTCACCATCTGCTTCAGTGTTGGCTCGCCTCGTTGTCCGTTTCACAGTCTCCCAGGTTCTGGAGGTTTAAAACAGGTAATCAAAGTAGTTTAAGGGTGGACCTGTTGTGCTGTTCTACCATCCTTCCTTCCTCTTCCAGTTAAGCTAACTTTCTTCTGCCCATCAAAATCAACATTTTTGAACAGTTGGTGGGTGGGGCTCCTGAGAGGAAACATCCACATAACCATCTACTGACATCGTATAGAGACAAGAGCAGAAAAAACCTGTCTGAAACTGAGTGTTTCAGACAGGTTTGTACTTCGCTAAGAGTAAAAATGAATGATGATGGTGAAAAAAACTGAATTATGTGTCTACGTCGCTGGGTAGCAGTCTAAGCAGAGATGCTCAGACTTCCTTCTTCCTAGCCACCTCTTCCAAGTCTTCCATTGGAAAGAGTTTTTCCCCAATCCATCTGAGAGACATAACCTCCGCAGCAAATCCTAGGTCTACCCTGGGGTCTCCTCCAAGTAAGACATACCTTGCCTAGAAGGGACCCAGGCACTATCTTAGATGCTCAAACCACTTCAGACGACTCCTTTGTGGAGAGGCAGCGGTTCTACCCTGAGCACCTTCTCGCCCTCAGCTCAGCCACCACTCGGAGGATGCTTATTTCCAGAGTGTGGATTCGCGATCTCATTCTTTCCATTGCTACCCATAGATCATGACCATTGGTGGGGGTAGGGATGTAGCACTAACAGTAAAACAGTACCGTTGCTTTCACATTTGGCTCTCTCTTCACCTCAACAGACCAGCAATGTGTTCTGTGTTATTCTTTCAAGCTACTCCATTTTAATTAAGCTATTATATTACACATTAAATCTATTGTTTTGTCTGGATAAACACCAAAATTTCCCAAATTTCTAAATTAAATAAAGATCTTTTTGTCACTGCACATACACTCATTATTTTAAACTCAGGCTATGTTTTATATTACTATCCACTATTTATCAGTGTTAATTAATCTCACTGAGAATATGGAAACCCACAGACAGAACAATACCTGGTGTTTCCAGCGGGGTCCACATATGTAGTCTTTTCCAGCTTCACCCATTTCCCTGCCGCAATAAGCTAGAAAACAAACACATACACACAGCTCATCACATGCCTACTGTTCAGTAAACTAACATGGAAGCTCCACATTGAAACTTTATTACTTTAAACTGTATAACACAATTTTTATATTACACAAGTGAAGCCAATTTATAGCCAATGCACTATTATAGCAATTTTATACTGCTAGCGTCGACATTTTTTTTTTCTGAACGCCCTCATTCACAAACATTTAAACACACACACACCTCTTCTTTCACAATGTGAGGAGCTGCAGTGT
This sequence comes from Aulonocara stuartgranti, assembly GCF_965226115.1. Taxonomy (NCBI): domain Eukaryota; kingdom Metazoa; phylum Chordata; class Actinopteri; order Cichliformes; family Cichlidae; genus Aulonocara; species Aulonocara stuartgranti. The sequence continues at coordinate 4,534,718 of NC_138953.1, read as the reverse complement.
CTTTGGGTTCTTCGTGGTTGCTCATTGTTACTGTCCGACTGAAAATGAAAGAAAGACGAGTCAGAAAGCCTGACCTGGGCAGGAAAATACAGCAGTTGTATCGACCCGTGCTTAAACGCTGAAGAGACGTTTCAGATCATGAGCTACTCAATTAGCTGCCAGAGCCAGGCAACTGCAAGACCGTTCAATTTCCCCCTACCTTTCCGCATTTAGCTTTCCTTCCCTGTGTGTCTTTGTTTATTTAACGGCGGGTATCTGCTTTACCCTTCACAGTGCTACAAACTGCCAGAGCTCGAGTATTTCAAACTTTTAACAATCCGGTAAATTTGTAAAAAACACTCAAATTAACTCACGTGAACTCCCTTTCGTGTGTGACTAGTTGTAGAGAGTAGAGAAACGATGATGAGTCACTCTGCTGCCACTTCCTGATACAACAAACGTCACAATAATGGGAAGAACCGAGAAACTTAAATCTATTTCAATAAACAGTTTCAATGTTAACATTTTTAATGAAATATTTACAATACAAATCCAGCAATTACTTCATTCTAGTTTTAATTATCGGCTTTGTTTGCAGTAAAAAAAAAGACATTTCACGGAAAATACACCTATATATGAATCCGGTTAATTCTTTAAAATAAATAACATTTTTTATTTTTTTACGTTTACAATTGTAGTTTAAGGCATCCACAGTGAGGTCTTCTTTTTAATAAACGATCTCCGTCAGCTCACTGCACGCCTACATGTGCACCATGAAAATGATTCCCTGAGCGAAAACTTATGGCACGGTTTTTAATTGTACCAACAGCTAACTAATGTATTTATTTTCACCGTTTTCTGAGTAAAATTAAAATCATTAAAATCGATTCATAACTGTGAAGATTTTGTGTAATTTCAAGCCAGAATTTTAATGTGTTTCTAAAAGAGATTCGGAAGTTATTTACTGATGGACTCGTTTCCTTTACAGGATATTGCAGCATGAAGAAGGAGCAAGTTGTCAACTGTCAGTTTTCGGTTTGGTATCCGATATTTAAGAAACATACGATTAAAAGGTAAACTGCTAACGTTTGTAGAGCAAGTCCACTGAACGTTTTTATAATTGTTGCTGTAAAATAAAGGGCAGCTAGCCGGCTGCTAACGTTAGCCGACAGACAAAAAGCAGACAGCTGCCCTTTCTGTCTTTGTGAGTGTAAATAGTAAACAGTGCACCCTTCTTCTACTTCTGTGCTTTTATTTCATATATTTTGTTGGTTTCTGTGTATTATACACGTGATGTGGTTCGTCTTGTTTTCCAGTCTGATTCTTCCACTGCCTCAGAATGTAATAGACTATTTACTGGACGATGGGACACTGGTAGTCTCTGGAAGGTATCAGACTACACACACACACACACACACACACACACGGTTATGTTTCCTATGTGAAATTTCACAAACGTGTTCTGTCGTGGAAATCATGATTTAAACGTAATTGGGCGTTCTGACAGTTGCTCACAGATTACATGCTGTCTCTTCTGATTTTACACTTTTCCTCATTCTCTCTTCCCTCAAGTGACCACAACACACAGCAGACACAAACTAACAACAGCGACTCAGATGCAGAGGAAGACATTCAGGTAAGCTGGAGCCTTTTTTTCAAGATTGGAAGAACGTCACAGAGATCATAAATGGATCGCACGGTCACTATCGCACTGAATATGACCTAAATAAGTGTGAAACAAATTTAAAACCTTAAATGGGACATATTAAGCTTTTACGTCTTTGGTGTCACATATGTGCTGTTACAGTGGTGGATGCTCTTGTGAAGCATGGCCGATCATGTTTCTAACTCTCTCCTCCCTTCTAGTGGTCAGACGATGAAACAACTACAACAGTCACTGTAAGTGTCCTTAATGGGTCCAAGTGCGCCTCATTTATTTGTTATTATATATTTACAGTTAAACCAAAGACAGTCAATTCGGATGATTACGTAAAACCATTTTGCTAAAAAATAGCCGAGTATCAGTTTGTAGTTTACATTACTTCCATGTATATGTTTCTTCATATGTGTGCTGTTATGTTAATGTAGATATAAGCATTTAAGCTAAAGAGGTGAACTCATTCTTCTTTAAATCAGGTTGCATCTATGTAATAAATGTGCATGACCTCACCTTTAAGCTTGTACTATCATTTTGCTTGGTGGGAATAACAGCCTGAAATGTCATGTTTCTGCCAGGCTCCTGAGTTTCCAGAGTTCACCTCTAAAGTGCTGGAGGCCATAAACAGCCTGGGTGGGCGTGTATTCCCTAAACTCAATTGGAGCGCACCACGGGTAAAAACACTGCTTTCCTCTGCTTCAGATTGAAGAGTGTTAGCATGACCAACATCTGTTTGTCACTAAATGCCTCATGAATTATTCATTAAGGATGAGGGCATATAGTTCTGCCAGGTTTTTCTGATGTTAGTGTGACGAAACCATAATAAGTCATGTTTCCCACCTTTGATGTGACCTATAACCTTTACAGTTCAAGTGCAAACCAAATAAATCCAAGTGCAACAAGCTAGTTGCATAAGTGGGCACACCCTTAAGCTAATACTAGTGAAGCACTTTTTGATATAATCAAAACATTCAGTCTATCAGCATGGCAAAACTTGACTTTGCAACATTTTTCCACCATTCCTTGCAAAACCTCTCCAGATCTGTCAGATTGTAAGGCCGTCTCCTTTGCACAATCCTCTTAACTTCTCCCCTCAGATTTTCTGTTTTGATTTGATTTTTCTGTTTGATCTGAAATCCAGCTTTGCCATTCGAATTTACATTTTATTTGAATTTACGTTTAGGCTCTCTGTCATGTCATACTGAAGGTTTTAGGCTAAAAGTGACTGGTATTTGGGAGTGTTCACAATTCCCTTCACCTTGACTAATGCAAAGCAACCTCAAATCATGATTATGCCACCACCATGCTTTACCTTGGTTTTTGCACCAAACATGCCTTTGGAATTGTGTGTGTAGTCTTATCATACTGTAACACATTTTCCCGCATGCTTTTGGGAGACATGATGTATTTTTTGCAAACTGTAACCTGGCTTGGATGTTTTTCTTTCTAAGAAAAGGCTTTTTTATTGCCATCCTACCTCATAGTCGAGACACATGGAGAATCTGGGAGATTGTAACATGTAGGACTCTTGGCAGCCTCATTTTCAAATGATTTATTGTGGTCTCATTTTTTAACAGCACAGCATGTTGTCATTTTAACAGCTGAATGCACACGTTTTATATCCAGTGTAACTTAACGTGTGTGTTTGTTTCCCCTCCCTACAGGATGCGAACTGGATTGCTCTGAACAGCTCCCTGCAGTGTCGCAGCCTCAGTGATATATTTCTGCTCTTCAAAAGTTCCGACTTCATCACGCATGACCTCACGCAGCCGTAAGTCCCGTTGCCTAACAACAACATCACAATCGTAAACAACTGGGCTCGTTTAAAGAAAGAAAAAAGGAAAAACACCTGGTGTGGTGTGCGCAGGCCCATTTGAACTGGCAGTGTTTGCTGGGCTGTAGATTTACCTCTCGCTGCTTCACACTCCATGACAAACATTCAGTGTGGGGAAAGTGAAAAGTAAATTTTTAAGGTTTTTATTATTACTTTTTTGTCATTTCCATGTTCAGATTCCTTCAATGCAGCGACCAGGACTCCCCAGACCCAGTCATCAACTATGAGGTATATACTTTCTTTTTCCCACCATAAAGAAGAATAGTCTCCAAATAGAGCTGGGCGATATGAGATTTTTTCATATCACGATATGTTTTTTTCATTTCAGGCGATAACGATATCTATCACGATATAAGCCAAATAACTATATTTGTAAGATTTAAATGTGCCGTTGCTCACAAGTAAAATGTGAAATGATCAGCAGCTTGTTTTTAAATATTTATTTCCCATAATAAGTTCAACAGGGTAGATGTACTTAAGGAACATGAGACTTTTTCAGATAAATAAAGGCAAATATTGCAAACTACACAAAAGGCAGCCGCTAAAGCGTTTAAGTTTCAAAATAGAACAAACGAAACAGACTAAACTGTCAATTCCACTTAGAAACAAAATATTAATTCTAAAAATAAATCTTAGTTTGTTTTACAGAAGAACAGACAAAACTGACTAACTTTTGTCAATATCAAATAAACTGAGAACTAAAAGGAAATTCTCAATCTCTCCTTGTTGTATAGCTGAGCTTTTCAAACACTTTTAACAGTTACTTTAGTCTGACAAAAGCCGAATGACGAATTAGCGCTTCCAGTCAGAGACTGAGGCTACGTCCACACGTACACGGGTATTTTTGAAAACGGAGATTTTCCGTTTTCGTTTTAAAAAATAATCCCGTCCACACATAAAGGAAGAAATGAAGGAAAACGCTGCTATGAACATGCCAAAGCAGCAGGTGGCGCTAGATTCCTAACCGTGCAGAAATGTTGGCCAATCAGAAGTCTAGAAGCCTCGGTGGGAAAAAGTAAACAAAGCTGGGGCATAGAAGCAGAACCGAGTCGTGTGTGTGGAGGGACAGTAACTGTGTGTATATGTAAGCATTTAAACACTGCAGAGAGTAGAATTAACAGTATTGTAGAAATTCATTTCACCGAAACAATAACGTGGCGCACAGTGTGACGCATGCACCAGTTTATTGTATTTCCAGACTTGCTTTCGGCACATTTACAGTGCAGCTACTCTGTTTTTTGTCAGACTTGAAATAGCCGAAATACCTTCACACTACGGAGCTTCTATGGCTCTTCCGTTCGACAATCTCTCCGGCGTTGGAACCGTCATCTGTTTTCTCTTCGGTCACGCTCGGTTGATTTTTCTAGTCGGCACACTCATTTCCTCCATTACCCGCTGGCTGCTTCCCAAACAAACACACGTGCGGCTTGGCACTTGTGCTGTACGTAACAAGTCACGCGACGTGACGCTGCGGCTGTGATTGGTTCTGCTCTGCGCTACTGAATTTGGATTGGCTGACCTTTTTTTTTTTTTTTTTTTTTTTTTTTTAAGAGGACAAGAGTGGCGAGGTCTATCGCGATAGCTTAATTTCTCTATCGAGTAAAAGTTATATCGCGATACATATCGTTATCGTTCTATCGCCCAGCTCTATCTCCAAATATGTTTTTGTGTCATTACCCTGAGGCTTAATTTACTCTTGCTTTACACATGTTCACAAAATATAATACAACATAAATCTGGAACAACAAAAAAGTAGATCAGATTAGACTCTCTGGCAGCAACAACCATTCAAAGTCTTTTTAATCACCTTACTTAGTTTGAATATCAACAGGCCACCTTGTCTATGTCTACATGCCTAAATGTATTTCTGTCATGTGATTGGCTGATTAGATCATTCTTTTAATGAGCAGCTGAACAGATGCAAATATTGAAGGTGCTGTTGAGTGTTTAGCTTCTTGTTTAAAAGGACTGATAGAACAAAAAACCCCTCTGGCTTCTGCTGGTTGCCAACCCCGCGTCGTTATGGAAATAACTGAAATTACTCGAGCACTTAAATCAGCTCACAGTGTCTCTCATCGCTGTTAAAAGATTGCCAAAGTATGGCCCGAGGGCCAGTGGCAGCTGTTAGTAGCATATGGTGAGGATGATGGGTGAAACAGTGTAATACTGCTGTCCCACTGTAATACAGAGCTCAGAGCAAGACCAAGAGAGCGTTTCTGTTCAGCTGTAGCTCTTCTATTTGAGCCGTCACAGCAGAGTAAATCCCTCTGACAATAACAAATATAGCTGGAGTCAAGAAATGCCACCTCTCTTTATGATTAAGAAGAATAAAACCTAGAAAAAACTAAAAGTAAAACCCTTTTCTGAGCTGTCACTTTATGAACACAAACTACAAATGTGTCTTTTTAGTCACTCGCTGGCTCCCAAAGTTGGCATTTTCAGAACCCAACAGAAAAATGCAAAGATTAAAATTTAAGACTTATTCAAAAAACTGGAGACAAACGGTTTCACAAAAAACTTCACCATTTACACTCCTCAACATTTTCAGAAAAAGAAATCATGTTTGATTAGTCTCTTTGCATTGTGACAGCACCTGTTATTATAACCCCGAGCTTATTTTGGTTTTGCAGATTATGAGGGTGCGCTGGCTCTGACTAAAAAGCCTGAGGACTTTCCAGACTCATACAGCAGCCACTTCTAAAACATACCCTGATCTCTATGATCTGTTTGACTCCAAATACAACAGTAATTTCTTAAAAACAAACATTGTATTCAGTAACTAGCTGAGACTGAAAACTCACCAGAAAAGCGATGACTGGGTCATAAGTCAAGAGAGGTCATTTTCTTACAGGCTTGTTTTTCGTGACCTGGTGAGTCATCCTGTGTTGGCCATTAGGCTGTTTGCATATGAAATAAGATTAGTTAATAATTGTCAGCCAACCGCTACATCAAAAAACACACACCCACAAACATGAGAGCAACAAGTGGCGACCTTTTCTGACTTCCCCTAATAAGTTTTGACACCTCAGTTTATATCAATAAAGATGGAGTTTGTCAACTATTAGATTGGGTATTAGGTTTTTCCCGAGGGTAGTCCAGATAAGCTATACAGGCAAAGATCACCAGTCACATCCAGTCATTTAGTTCTGGAAGGAGACCTGAAATACAACAGAAACATGTCAGTTCAAAAGAGAGAAACAAGGTTTATCCTTAATACGTGACTAAGGAGGGAAAGAGTTGAAGTAAACAACAGATAAAGAGTCAATTTAAGAAAAAAAAGAAAAAAGAATTGCCTTAAATCCTTTCTGTTCTGCATGAGCTGTTTTATTTATCAGTTTAACTGACAGAGGAGAAAAATGAGTGTTTATAGCTGGTGTGCTTACACAAAGGGAGCCTGTACTTCCTACCAGCATTTATTAGCACAAACTTGGAGTTCAGTCATGTGAAGGATTGGTTAAAATCCTGCCAGCCAGCGAAAATACAAAAATGTCGGGGAAGTCGATCCCATGATTTTTCCTGCCATTCAACTAAAACTTAAAAACTTGACTACTACAGGTGTTAGAGGTGGACTGAAGCACGCTGGGGAAAAAGAAAAAAAAAGACATTGCAGCAGAACCGAAATCCTGGAGTCTCCAAGGAAACGGAGATACTGATTGATTGCTTTACAATCACGGCCACATTTATGAGCCAAGTAAACGCACTTTCAGTGTGTTTGTACAAAGTAACCTGTGTAATGTCATTGCTGTGTACAGTAATATTCACATCCCTTTGTTGTTTATATGCATTGCTCAGTGGAATTGCATGAACATAACAGGACTGGGTAAAAAATACTGTAGTGCAACTAAATAAGATCAAATAAAACAGTTAGAGAGGTTTGATCTGCAAAGGATCCTGCACCTACCATCGTTTCTTCAGTTTTTTCACAAGCCTGTCCAGTCCTGGTTTAAAATGTCAGACTTGCATGTGAGTAAGCTAAGAATAATGGTGTCATCTGAAAACTTCATTACATATTGATTCAGTTGGGAGTAATTTGCATGCAGAGCACTAACACATTCTTTGGCTTTCCTTGTATTATCAACAAATCTGCTGCCGTATTTAAGTATTTCTATTGGCTTACTAGCGCCAGTGTCTCCTCTTTAATGGTTGTCTCACACTCTAACACTTGTCTTCTTTCTTCAGCTGGTACTGAGGAAGTGGAGTGAGCTGATTCCTGGCGGAGAGTTTCGCTGCTTTGTCAAAGAAAACAAACTGATCGGTAAAAACTGTCCCTCCTCTTCTTTTACACGAGTGTTGTCCATAAATATCTGCACTGCGTTTGATCACGTTAGCCACCGAGTGGCTACAAATGGACATAAAGAGAGTACGCTTCATGCATGAGACGGGAATTATTTTTTAAAATTCTCTGTACAGTTATTCAGGAGGCTAATTTAGAACCAATTATAAAATGTAATCTAAAGTGTGCTGACGATGTGTCTGTGCGATCTCCCAGCTATCTCCCCAAGAGACTACACGCAGTATTACCAGCACATCCTGAAGCAGGAGGAGCAGATAAGCCAGGCCATTCAGGACTTCTTCAGCCAGCACATCCAGTACAACTTCCTGGATGAAGACTGTGAGCATCAGCCTGCTTTTATTTTTCCCTGTACATGTAAATTTTAATGCAATATTTTCAGTTTTGTAAGTTCTCCTCAGACAGAAACAGACTTTTTGTGGAGTAATGAAAGTCATTAAATATGTACTGTTAAAAATGGGGTCATTTAGGCAGGACGGAAATGAAAGCGAAGACTGATGACATTTCACTTAATTGTGATTTTAATGTTTAATGTGAGGTGGTAATAAAAGTTTGCTTTTTGAAGTTGTGCGAGACAGTAGTGTGAATGTTAAATGATTACTCATTCAGATGTTTTTTTCTGCTTTACAGTTGTGTTTGATGTTTACAGAGACAGCCAGGTAACTCGATACTGAATGTTTTTCTTGATAAATCAAAAAAAACCCAACACACACTTTGTGAGCTGCATTTACTGTATGTGTCTTCGTGTGTGTCGCAGGGGAGGGTGTGGCTCATTGACCTGAACCCATTCGGAGAGGTGACTGACTCGCTGCTGTTCACCTGGGGCGAGCTGACGTCTGGAGAGGTTGCAGAGCAGCAGGTCAGTCATTGTATACTGTATGTCCCGTATTGCAACACACTCTGGAGTCTTAATGAATGCTCAGTGTGTCTGTGGACCTGTGCAGGAAGGCCCGGCGTTCCGCTACACCACCAGCGAGGTGACGGTGCAACCCAGCCCCTGTCTGAGCTACAGAATTCCACGGGACTTTGTCGACCTCTCCACAGGAGAGGATGCATACAAACTTATCGACTTCCTCAAGCTGGTAGGTCCTGGAAAGTTGCGTTCATGCATGACGACCTGTTTGTCATGCATGAACACAAACGTTGTTTGCCATTCAGGCGTTGAAACAAAAGACATAGTGAGTGCATTTTCAGCTGCGGCTGCAGCAGAAAAGACTCAACTTCTTGCACCAGCATGTAGCCCAGGTTCTCTAAAGTTTGACCACTGACTGACCACCATTGTACTAGCAGCTGGGACCTTTAGAGAGCATCCCATCAGTAACCACTGGACATGCTGAGCTCATCTGGTGCTGACTCCGTTACTGTGATCTTAATCATATGATGTGGAGAGTTTTTGATTAGCATTACCATAAAAAACGTACAAGAAAAGTACTAATTTCTAATGTTATACTACACTAGTGTAAAATGACAGGTGACTGCAGTGAAGGGTTAAACTCTCCTCTCCTTCTTCTGTTCGCAGAAGAAAAGCCAACAGGAAGAGTCTGAGGAGGAGGAAGAGCAGGAGAACGCGCCACAGTGACATCAGCGTCATCGGCTCTCCATATAAAATCTGCATGAAGTGACTCTTCACCCTCTCTTCTGTTTCAGCACCAGTTCCTTCTACTTTTTTTTTTTTTAAATCTCAGAATGGTACGCGGTGTACCCGGGATTTCCTAAATAGCTCCTTCACATTACTCGAATGGAGCATGTTAAATTAGCAGATCGTGTTACCCGTTCCTTAGGGACTCATTTCCTTCGACACTGCCTAGCGCCTTATTGCCGATCTTAATAGAGGCCTCTGCCGTGTCCAGGGGTTGGTTATTTCACTTTTTGTGGGGGCGGGGACTGTGTTACTGTAAAATGATGTATTCATTAACAATGTAAAGAATGTTTGCTTTTATACTTTGAGCCTGTGGAGTAGTCTGTGTATCTGTATCACATCTCAAAACAGTCTCTCTTGGTTTGAAATCAATTTGATACACACACACACAGTGTCAGTTTGTTTCTTTACCTATGGGGCTGACAGACTTCTCTATTTAACACTAAAGCCCTTCATCACTGAGTCACCTTTAATTTTCTTGCCAGAAATCCCAGCTCCTCCATCTTTCCCTGCCAATTTCCTCTGAGCAGTTTTGACACAGTCATTGCTCCCTGCGCTCATTTGGAGTCCTGTTATTTCTTTTTTCTCTCTCCCCTCATCACGCATCAATGTAGACTGTTGCTCCAAAGAACACCATTAAACTTCTTTGTCGTGTATTGACTCGGCTGTCAGTCTGGTGGGTGCTGTAAACCAGCACATTAGAAATTGATTGCACTGTTACGCAACAGCTCTCATTACCCCGAGAGCTAAATGAGCTGCGCACGCACGACACAGGGCAGTACTTTTGTTTCTTTTCCTTTTTTCCCCCTTTTCCTCTTCACTGGATTGATGGAGCAATTATGGGGAGATGAAAGAGTGGGTGTCAGAGGTACAGCTCGCCAGGTAAACCGCTGTGGACGAGCAGCAACAGTGTGCATGACACAAATATTGTGAATACGCCTCACCACTTGTCATCATTATGAAACTGAAACGTGTATGTAAACATCCAGTTTGACCTGCAAATAAGGACGAGCTTGTCTGCTGAAATGTGACAAAGGGTATTTGCTGCTGGGGGGAGGGGGCAAATCACAAAATCTGATCGTGATCATAAAGACTAAAGGGTAAATACAAAGCTTAGCTAATGATGAACTCCAGTCTGTGATTAAAAATATAGATGTACACACACACACACACAATCGCACTGAGTCCAGTTCATTAAGTGCATCAAGCTAAAAAAAAATACAGATACGATAGGCCTGCAGTTACACTCTCTGCTCACATTATTAGGTACACTTGTTCAACTGTTTAAAGTATATGTCCATGAGCCAATCATATGGCAGTAATAAGGGCTGATAAGAAGGCAACAATAGCTCAATTAACCACTTGTATGCAAGGTATGCAGAAGAGTGTCTCTGAGTATCCAACACACTGAACCTTGAAGCAGCAGAAGACCACACCAGGTGTCACTCTTGTCAGCTAAGAACAGGAAGCCGAGGCTACAGTTCATACAGGCTAAGTAATACTCGTCAGCAGAAGATTGGAAAATGTTGCCTGGTCTGATGAATCTCTATTTCTGCTGGGTGTGATCGCCTCGGTTGCTACCTTTATTCTGCCGTCAATTTTGATCCTCAGCATCTCTCCTTTCAAGTGGTTGGGCATCATGTGCTTCAGTTAGACTGATGTCCTTTACCAGGGCTTCCTCATCATATCCATGCTGCTCATGCTAAATGCTGTGCAGTAACCTCTGGAGCTCCAGCTTCAGTCATATCTGTGTTCTATTTGTGTTATAGCACTGAGCTGCCACGTGCTTCTCAGTCATTGTGGATGTTTGTTTTCTGCTATTCTATAGTTCCCATGTGTTGCATATATATCCGCTGTCATTGAGTCAGCTGCCAGTTCATTGAGTCCATGTATGCCTTGTTTCAGACATCTTTTCAGTTTGTCGTTGTTCCTCAACAGCTGACTTCCAGGCTAGTATAGTGTTTTGTGGATACTCTTATGGAATGCATTCCCTGACCAGGATTGAAATCCTGACCTATTGTTCCAAAGACAGTAATGTTTAGTACCGCAAAATCCAGCTTCTTTGGTTGGCACCTAAGCAAATGTGTCAACCCCAGCTCCTTAATATGGTAGATCGTGACTGCATTTCAGTATAACATCAGCTGCTAAAGAAATCCTTTCATCCATCCACACATTACATCAAGTCAGATGTCAGGTAGGATGGAAGCTGTACTGAGGGTGGGGGCTGGGAGTGGATCGTTTAATACAAGCCATTTCAGAGTGTGAAATCGTTGGAGGGTTTGACATTAGAGGAAATATGTATATCAGCATCTCAGCCAGGCAAATGATTTCTGTACGTGCGCACATGTCTGCATTTAAAATGTCAGTGTTCAAGCTGCAGGCAGTAAGTGGGCCCCATTCGTCTTCCTTGACCTTCATCTTCTTTTTTAACCATGGCTCTAACACCCACCTCGGATCCTCCCTCCCTTTGCAGCCGGGTAATCATCTTTCACCGGGGGAGGTCAGATTTGCTGACTCAGAGAAAAAGACTAGGATGAGGGGGGAGAAGCGTGGGGGAGAGGAGTTTTCCTCGGATGCTGCTGAGGAAGAGCTGCAGTAGTTTGCAGCCGGAATACTCATGAGCAGCTGAAGCTGCAACACATTGTCCTCCACCCCCCTCTCTCTCTATCTCTCTCTGTCTCCTTATAGTGCAAACATAACCTAGTGTGTGTGCGCGCGTGTATGTGCGCGTGTGTTGTGGGCAGTAACGCGGCCTGAGCTGACCTCAGCCCCTGCAGCTGTCAGAGCCCGGGGATCACCGCTCTTTCCGTCTGCAATCCAGGTGTTATGAGGACCACTGTAACTTAGGTGAGCACGCTGCTGCAGCTGGGCTCCCCGCTGATCCCTGGGCGCCCCGCTGAGCCACATGGACGCCTTTAGGGATCCCACATGGTGATGAATACGTGATAGCTGTTGTCATAATGCTGGCGCATTGCGAATTTGCTGCTCAAAAGAAGTAGCAGGATGCAAGGAACAGCATTCCACCGGCTCCCTTTAATGTCATAACACTCACTGCCAGAGTATGACTTGGACGCAGTTGTTAAATAAACAATCACAATCATAGAAGCAAAGAGGTGGATTTGAACACACTAGATATTTTGTGCACCAGTGGGAACCCCCCTCCTGGTCCCCCGACATGTTGATGGGGGGGGGGGGGGGGGGGGGGGGGGGTTCACCAATTAAAGGCGTTTATTAAAGACGTTTATCGAATTGCAGGTGGAGGCAGATTAGCCGCCAAGTTAGAGATGCTTGACAAACGCGATGCCGGAAGTTGTGAGGTTCTGTCTTCAATATAAAACAAATTTTTTTGGGGAAAAAATTGAGTGGCGTGAAATAAATCACTCCAGATAGCGTATATGTGAAACTGTTTGATAAAACATCTATCAAGAGTGAGACGTGATTAACCAGTTTGGTGAAAGTGAAGTATGAGTTTCCATTTTATTTGACTGTAAACCCAGAAAATAGGTTATTTCAATTATTGGTTAATTTCTTATCCAGTGAATGGAAAAAACAAAAACAAAACGTCATTGGATAAGAAAATAAAAAATCTGGAAGAGTGTTTTTTTTAGACTAATTAATTTATTTACTACTTCCCGCCCCCATTGGTGAAAGTCCAAAAAATTAGTCTACTCGATTTATTTTATTGTGTTTTACAGGGTTTTTTTCACCTTTTTTTTCCTTGTTCATACCATAAGCTAATGAAGTCTGATAGCGTCAGCAAATGATTTCCCCCGTTCTTAGATCCTATGCTTTGAGTTTACTGTTAGCCTAGGGATTCTGGGGCTGATTGAAGACTGTATAATAGCTGTGGCGGTTGCAAGAAAAAATATTATTAATAATATTATTCCAGCTAAATTTTGGCTTGTCAAGTAACATGCTCTTATTTTGAAAGACCGTGGCGGAGGCTCTTTTGTCTTTCGTCCACGTTTACTCAGCCACTATCCAGACGGGAGGAGGAGGCAGGAGGGGAGCGGGTAAAGGGAGAGAGAGTGAGAGAGAGAAAGAGGAGGAGGAAGCGGGGACACGGTAACCTGCAGGAGGACTCACATGGTCCTGCAGCAGCGGATCCCAGACCATCAGGACTCTCAAACCCCTAACACTCTAGCCCACGTCTTCTTCCCCAACACCACCCCTCCTCCTGTAGTCTTATTTTATTTTCGCATCCTTGCTCCCGCAGCCCAGTGTTGGGGTCGGACTTGGGCCGGCAAAGCAGCGCCATGGCTCGGGAGAACGGAGACACCACCGGCAGAGGGGAAACGTGGAAAAAACAAGTCGACGACATTAAGAAGATTTTTGATTTTAAAGAAGTCCTCGGCACGTGAGTACACACGGTTTTTGTCTGAGTTCACCTCGTTGGTCTGAGTGATAGTCCAGTAATATCCATCCGGGCTTGTGTCTGTCTACAAACGGGGCTGCTGGGAGAGTTTACCACCGTAAACTCTCCCAGCAGCCCTTACTGCGCTCGGGGGCAGCGTTCAAATGGACTTGAAATGTGCATGAGTGCTGACTCTTGGACCGCTTTCTACATTCTTCTTCTGTGTTGCTATTACTGTAGTCTTCTTGCGGATGCTTGTCGGAGCTCTGTGGTTGCTCAGCGGGGGGCTTTAATCACGTCAGTGGATTTCGTGCTGTGGCATCGCTGTGTAATAAAGCACCGAGTACTATGTACTAATGACTTTATAGCAGCTGAATATTCCGCTTACACAAGATGTTCAGCTGTTTCAGTTTGTTAGGGATTACTTTTAGCTAGCGTGATAACTGTTTACACCAAATATTGAGAACTTTTAGCTAGCTTCACAATTCACAAATGTTATCTTTTCAGTCGTTTATATACCCACTTCGGCCTCTCGTCGTTAGTTCTGCCTGTCGACATATATTTTTAATCAGTGACATTACACACATAAATGATTGTAGTGGTTTTAAATCAGGGCTTTGTGGTATCAGCACATCAAGTGTAGTATTTTCGTAATGTTTTGAAAGAGGCTTGCAGGGCTTTTGAGAGCTTTTTGAGTAGCTGTAATCAATGTTGTTGCGCTCATCTTTGGCATCACATTGTCAGATTCCCATGGAAATGACTGTACACGTATTTCATTTATTCCATAACAAAACATGCAGAGACTTGAGGATTGTGTTAGAGCTGACAAAATCATTTGTAAAAAGGGTGTTTTTTTATGCTATGGGTGGCTTTTTACTGGTATGGCATGGGTGCACTTGTCATTTTAGAGGTAGCGATGCATTTAAATATTATTAATATTGGCTGATGTTGGCCCTGTCTGTTGATTTATCTGCTAAATACCTATACAGTCATCAGCCACTTTCTTAAGTACACATCTCTAATAATGAACGGGTAGAACCCCTGCTTCGCCTTCAGAACTACCTTAATTCTTAGTGGCAGAGATTCAACAAGGTGTTGGAAACATTCCTTACAGAATTTTGTCCATATTGACTTGACAGCATCAGACAGTAGCTCCAGTTTTGTTGACTTGCGCATTCATGATGTGAATTTCCTTGTTCAACCACATCCCAGTGGTGCTCTGTTGGGTTGAGGTCTGGTAACTGTTCTGATATCTGATATACCTGTATTAGTACTGTTCCTGCTGTTCATCATAATTAGCGTTGGTCCAGGTTCAACACTGCGGTCATGTTTTTTTCCTGCGTAGACATCAGTAGACAACCTTTAGCAACATCCAGGAACAGGATCCAGGAACAACACCAATATGGGGATGTCAGATACACCTGATGAGTCATGTTCAAGAAACCAGTTTGAGAGGATTTGTGCTTTATGACATGGCACATTACCCACTAGTAGATTGGTTCAATGTGATCATAAAGGGGTGGACATGGTCAACGGCAATAAACAATGCTCACTTCCTACTGAGGTTCCCAAGAAAATATCCCCTACACCATTACACCACCGCCAGCAGGCTGAACTGTTGATAGACTCATCAGAGCAGGCCATGTTTTCCATACTCGTGTCAACCAGTCTTGGTGAGCCTGTGTGAACTGTAGCCTGACTTTCCCGTTCCTAGTTGTCAGGACAGGTACTTGGCAGGGTCTTTGTGTTGTGCATTGAGAGATGCTTATTTGAGTTACCGTTGTCTTCCTATCAGCTCAAAGCAGCCTGGACATTGTCCTCTAACCTCAGGCATCAACCAGGGATTTCCATCCTGAGAACGCCCGCTCACCACATCTTTTTTCTCTTTTTCAGTCCATTCTCTGTAAACCTTAGAGTGCATTGTGTGGGAAAATCCCAGAAAATCAGCAGTTTCTGGAATACTCAAGACTAGCCCGTCTGGTTTGGCAGTAAGTGGTGGCTACTCGCCTTACTAAGGCACTTTATGTTGGTTTTTCCTTGAATTTTGTGCATACAGATGTCTCTGATTTCCCTGCAAAGTAAGTACAGTAGTTATTGCTGTTGAATGGATTTACATTCGTTTAGTGACTCCTTCTGTATTCTTGTTTGTTTTCCTGGTGGCTTTTCTGTTGTATGGGATGTTTACATAGGGGCTTCTACAGTGACTTAGGATTGCTGCGTTGTTAAAGGTGACCTTAAGCTGTAGCCGTGAAGGGGATTTTCTTGTGGATGACAGCGAGGCTTTAACAGACTGCAGGAATTTCATTCCCCTGGCAGCTGCAGCAACAGCAGTATCACCAATGCACTCGCAAGCTTTTTTCTACTTCAAATTAGACTCCTTCACACTTCCTCTCCTTGCTCCCTCTCCTCCTCATTTAAACAGCAACAGAAACACAGGTCCACGCCTCCCAAATCTCTTGACAGCCAGTCCCTGCGAGCATCTGTCTGCCCTCTCTGGTTTCCTGCTGCGAGCAGTGAGCTGCGCCTGTTTGGACGGCAGCCTGGAGGGAGACAAACAGGGCGGACACAGATTGGGATTAACAGCAGACAGATTAGAAGAACTTCCCCTGAATAGGAAGGAAGTTCCGTCACATTGTGTAATGATGCTAGACCGCTAGCTTGTCTGGTCTGCTTCTGCGCCACAACAGCCACAAATTTTGGACCCGACATTAAACACAGAGACAGGCACACACAGAAACGCACAAGCTCAGGATGCAGGCTGGTACAGGATTCAGTGATCCGAGTCGGCCATGTTGCAGCCACACATTAACCAGGGCTGCTGCTGACGGATCTTTGAACCTGATGCATCAGCAGAAAGGGGATACAAATGTGTCTGTGTGTGTGGGATGAGGGAGTAATTTGTTAGGAGAGAAGGAAGAAGAAGAGGAAGATGAGAGGTGACTGGATGTGAAACAGATCCGTTTTGAGTGATGAAGCTGGAAGATCAGGGAAGAAAGCAGCAGACTGGAACAGCTCACAAAAAAATTCCTGTATTCCTGAGTGTGTTTGCTCATTGAGTTTCCAGGGTAACTTTTTTCTTCGGTACCAGCACTGTGTTCGGGTGTAGCAGCACGTTTATTTATTTAGTTATTTTTTGAGGAGGGCAGTTGAAAAAGGACTAGTCAGACTGTTGCTGCAGTGTTGAATGTGCTCTGCGTCAGCGTTTTGGAGCTGCATCTGCACCGACAGGATTTGATGTCACAGACCTGACACCGTCTCCTCATGCTGGATCATCCTTGATTCTTTTTGGGATAGTGTGTTTGTGTGCACTTAAACACCTCTTCTGTTCTGGGCCTTAATACCAATGTGTGACATATATTTGTGTCCCCTAACACTGGATAAACCTCAGAAGGATTAGCTTACGCTGGCAGCTGTGTGTGCGTTCGTGTTTATGTGTGTGTTTGGAGTCATGTACATAAAGCTCTCCTTGGTGTCTTATTACCCTCTCCTGGTGTGCATGCTCTGTGCATCCCTGTCGCTCTCTGCTCAATAATTCAGCACTAACAGCAGTGTGTTCTTTGTGTGTACACGTGTGTGAGAGCCTCAGGTAGGCTGCAGCTCTCAGCAGGAGGGATGATGATGAAGACGAACGGGACAACTTTAAGCATCCGGGGTCTGTGGTCATATCCAGAGTTCCAAATATAATCTTCCCCACCCTGCGCCCTGAACCGTTTTTCCATTTCATAAATAAATGCGATAATGACACAATTGAGAGCGACAAATGCGAACTGAGGAGGAAACGCTAAGGCTTGCAAACCAACAAACAGGAAAACTAGCTGTGATTTTATTGCTATATCGATTTAGTGCTTTGATATCATTAATATAAATGTTAGTGTAGGGATGGCTTGTGAGCCAGAAGTACCTGAGGTTGGTGATATGCATAAACTGTAGGTTCCAGATCTGAAAAGTAAGGCTACATGCAGGTTAAAGTGCCTTAAACCAGTCTTCTTTTTTATGGTTTGCAGGGTACTACTCCAATGGTTTCAAAAGTACCTCTACTTCTATATAAGTCTATGGGAAGACATCATTAGGCCCCCATTCTTCTTCTTTTGCTCCCTTTAGGGGTCACTGGGACTCACCTTATCTCTTACCTCAGAAGAGACTCACCATGCAATTCCGGATCTCTCCAGCACCTCAACTGGCTCCCTCCTCCCTTGGAGGAGGAGTCTGTCCTAGTCCTCCTTCTGTCCTCCCAGAAGGAGGCTCCTTCTGTCCTCCCAGAAGGAGGACTAGGACAGACCCAGGATATGTTTAGAGATTCCACCTCTCATCTGGCTTGGAAGCACCTAGGTGTCCTGCTGCCAGAGGCAAAGGAGATGGCTGGGAAGAGAGAGGTCTTCTTTGATTAGACATCTATCCACACAACCCAGACGTACATGAATAAATGGAGGAGATTAGAAGTGAATGATTTACTAAGTTGAGTTTTCAGTGATGCATCTGGACAGATCGATGCAGAGAGCCAGACAACCATTCACGCTCACATTCACACCTAAGGTCAATTTAGAATCCCTGTTTAACCCAACTCCACTAACTGCATGTCTTTGGACTGTGGGAGGAAGCTGGAGTACCTGAAGAGAACAGGACGTGTTTGCGTGCAAACTTGCTGTGAGTCAACAGCGCTTACCACCACATCACTGTGCCTTAGGCATACTCACAAACCAAAACAATAAAACAACCAGTGATTAACTTGGCCAAAAAGCCAATATATTCATCCAATCCTCCAGCATTTGTAAGGCAGTCAAATCTGAATACTGCTGCCCTCAACAACAGCATGTGCTTACCTGTGATGCTACTCTGCTACATGTGCTGCAGAGTGCAATCTACAAACACTGAAGCTGCTCTGACTTAGAGACTGTGACAGCATCATCCGTGAGCATTTTTCAGTAATGTGTTCAGTTAAAAAAGAAAAGTTCATATCTGCACATGTTGAACAACAAATACATGAAGATAGTCTAACAATACATTTTGTTGAGGTCTGCAAAAGTGTCACTGAGTACAGTGTATGCCAAACCTTTCATTAGCGCTGTGCTTTGTGTGTGTGTAAAACAGAGACTGAAAGTAAAGTGGTGGCCGTGATGGTGATGCATTGTGGGAACTTGACTGTCCCATCTAGGGCACGCTGCCCTTAATTGATGCTCTACTTCCCTGCGGTTGGCACCGTTCTCTACACTGTTTCTGGGACTTCACAGTCCACCCTCCCTTCATCTCTCCAACCTTTGAGATCTCTCTATAGCTCCTCTTTATGTCTGCAGCTCTACTTTGCTTATCTCGATTGTGTAGCTTTGCTGTGCCAACATACACGATGTCGATTTGAAAGTTTCTTTTCTTCTTGTTATAAATAGCAGCTTAAAAATAGAACAAAAGATGATTGTTTGCTATGTGACAACTTCATTAGTGGACTGCAAGCCCACGCTTTTAAAAGTGCGTGTATGCAAACATGCTTTTGTGTGTGTTTGTGTGTATGTGTGTGGGGGGTGTAGGTAGGTAACTTTGTACATATGTACGTGCACGTTGATTTTTTTTTTTTCACAATCAGTTTGAGGCTTGAAAACTCACAGTGTGTCACCAGGCTTATCTGTGCATCTGTTCCATTTTCTTTATTTCTGCCGTTGAGTCATTTTCTCAGGCTGGTAAACTGTGATTGGTTGTTAGTTGTTTATAATCCTGTAGTGTTTTGTTTAGTGTTTTGTTTAGTTTTTTGTTATATGGGATCCATGTGTTTTGCAGACCAGACCCAGCTGTGCGTCTGTTAGGGTTGCAGAGATGCTCAGACCTCCTTCTCCCTGGACACGATTTGTCCAGGTGTACCGGAGGGACATCAATATAGATAGTAGAGCAGGGCGATATGACCAAAAGTATTTATCAAGATATACATTTGAATATTTGCGATAACGATATAACTGACGATATAATTGACACTAGACAAAATACTTTACTACTCCACAACTTTATTAGTGCAAAAAACCCCATCAATGTATTTTCATTTAAACAAGCAGCTGTTTTTTATGGGCATTAAAGTTATATAAATATTTAACAGTGCAAATGCAAATTCCTCGCTGACAGTTTAACCAAAAGGCATTTCCAGTGGAAACTGGCCGACATATCCTCAGCATAACCATGTATAATCTCCACAAAACTTAAAAAGAGGTTATACACACACAATACGGTAATGTTATGTTGAAGCACAGTACGTATCACTCCGCGAAGCTCCTGCCTATGATAGCCGTAATGCTCCAACAATCCATCAAGCGGTGCGGCTTCGTAGCTTAGCAAAGTCGTACTAAAACATCTGACAGATTTTCGAGTGCCGTGCACATAAAATTGTTTCGAGGTCAGTAAACACAACCAGAATTCACACGGGTTTATAAGGGGCGCTGTCGATTTTCAGAAAAATCAAAGGATTGATTTTAAGTGTGCTGTATTTTCCAAAAAACACGGTAATAACGACGGCCCGCTAGCATGCTCTACCAAAAATAGTGCTTTGTTGTGTATCTGACGGACGAAAGCCAAACCAGTTCCACACCACTAAAGTTGCAGCATTTTTACAAACCAATTCTGGTTCATCCGTTTCATTTAACGATCCACTTTCGCTCTTCTCTTCGTTTTACCCATATTCTATCGCGATTTCATTTTCCTATCGTTGCCCAAAATTACACCGGTATTACCGTGAACGGTATGATATAGCCCAGCCCTAGTTGGGGGGGTGATAAATACATTTTACAGGGTTTATTTATCGGATAAAATACGTTAAATGTCACTGTTATTATTGGCCGGCCCGGAAACAGCGGGGGTGTCCAAATTCAGAGGCTGCTTCCACCTGAGGACCCAGCCTTCGTCGTCTAAAGAAAGACAGGTAGTACGTCGCAGGCTCCGTCAGTGGAGTGAAACTCTGCCGTCTGCTCCTTGCTATCTAAAATATAACCGGGCACTGATGTAAACTCTCTTTTTGTTTGACGTTTATTCAGCTGTGATAAAACCCCAGAGGAACCCTCCAGAGGGATTAATAAAGTTTAATTTAATCTAATCTAATAACTTTAATCTCAGCCAAACTGATTTAGTCACAAACAAATAAAACACTGAAAAAGCCAAACAATAACATTTTTAAGTTATCAAAGTGACTTATATATCACGTTTAACCCGAGTAGTGAAAGACCGCGGGGGTTTGAAGACGATGTGTTGGTCGGCTCAGATATTTGAAGTTTACACAGCTACATTCTCACCTGAAAATATGTTAAAAGTTTTTTTGCGACCCAGAAAGAGAAATAAGAGTAATATTAAAACTAAGTAGCTGCCGACATCTGTGATATGGTTTTTCAATTTTGTTGTCCGGGTGGAAAATCTGGAAAAATTCGGGAGAATTGTGGCTCCGGGAGATTTTCGGGAGGAGCACTGAAATTCTATATTCTCCCGGAAAAATCGGGAGGGTTGGCATGTATGGTTGTGGCAACATCACTAACCTTGTCAAACACCTCAGAGTAAATCATATCACAGAATATGACGAGCGTATGTTGAGGTGAACTGAAGAGGAGGAGAGGGACAGGTGCTGCTAGGGCGAGACAGACGTCTCTCACAGAGTCCTTTAGTCCTGCAGGCAGGCAAGGTGTTCAAATAGCGCACAACTTCAGTTTTTTTATTTCTATATGATGAACCCTGCATTATTAAGTTGAAAATGTCTGATAAACAGTTTATTTTGAAAAGTCTCAACAGGATCTTGAGCTTTATTGTGAAAGGTTTATGTGGAACATAAACAAGCGGACATGCGATGGTGTTACCATCGTTGTTGCTAACCATAACGCATAAAAACAGGCGCTTGTCCGTCCGTAGTGTGGTTATATTAAATATAAGAGAAAGAGGGAACTTTAAGAAATTAATATAACCACTACAGTGACATCAAAACGATGAAAAAATATTGCTGTAAACAGTTTATTTTGCAACACCACGAAACAAACGATAGCGTAAAATGAAACGATAGACGTTTTTATATCGTCATCCGATATATATCGTTATATCGAACAGCCCTAACCCTGAATATTACTTGGTATCAGATCGGAAAGGAAATCAGTGCACATCACTAGCACTCATGCGATTGTTTGGCCCCCTTGGCCCCAGGTGTTGTGCTAGACAGTGATCGTGATTACCGTCCGCGGGAGCACGCGTAGCTGCTTAAAGCTGTAGCGTCCAGATTATTTACGTAGTCAGCTACTTCCGTGCAACTGATATAAGATGCGGTAAGCTGAACACAGCTTCAACCATCTGTTTGTTGAAAAATAGTAACGGACCGCATTTTCTTGTTAGTAACTGTAACTGTACTAACTTGTAACGCCGTTATTCTCATCACTGTTTAGCACCCCCATTATTTTAGCCCGAATGCAACTTTTTATTCATTTACTTATTTGAAATGGTTGTTGCTCAGATGGGAACACTTCGGAAAGCTGCCACTTCTCTGGCTTCCTCCTCAGGTCTCAGACACAATTATTTAAGTTTCTCTAGTCGCACTTTCTCCGCCTTAGCAATGCAAGCTTTGCTCTCTGCTTCACGTCCAGGTAAGTGTGTTTCCTTATACAGATAAAAGTCTGATTCACTAAAATATCAGTCAATCAATTTATTTATAAGCACATTTAAAAACAACACAGGTTGACCAAAGTGCTGTATATAGTAAAAAGGTAAAAAGTAGAGCAAACGCACACAAAGAACAAAACAAAAACGGAGTCACAATTAAAAGCTAGTTAGTAAAGATGTGTTTTCAGACGGGTTTTAAAGATGTCGAGTGTTGGAGAGATCCTAATTTGAAGAGGTTCCAAAGTTTGGGCACAGCAATCGCAAAGGCTCGGTCTCCTCTGTGTTTCAGTCTGCTTCTAGGAACAATTAGAAGCAACTCATCAGCTGACCTGGGAGTTCTAATTGGAGTATTTTTATTGAAATTTCAGAGTGGTCTGACAGAGCTAATCCGTTTAGAGACTTAAAAACAAGCGATAAAATCTTAAAATCAATTCTATAACATACTGGAAGCCAGTGTAAACAAGCCCAGACTGGGGAAATATGGTCGTGTTTACGAGTGCCTGTCAAGAGTCAGGCTGCAGCATTCTGAACTAGCTGAAGACGAGAGAGCAGAGCCTGGTCTAAAGACTATTACAGTAGTCAAGCCTGGATGAAATGAATGCATGAATCACTTTGTTGAAGTCAGCAGATGACAAAATGTTTTTAATTCTTGCAAAGGCCCTGAGCTGGAAGAAGCTGGCTTTTATAATTGAATTTATTTGTTTCTCAAATGAAAAACTGCAATTTTCCAGAAGGCCAAGTCACCCCTAAAAGAAAAACGAGGGTCAGAAGGTCCAAACAGTACAATCTCAGTTTTTTGAACATTGAAAAAATGTAATGCAAACCATGATTTAATGTCATCGAGGCAGTCAAGCAAAATTTTTAGGGAATCCATAGAATTCTTTTTAAGTGTAAAAGTAGATTTGAGAATTATTGGCATAACAGTGACATGAGATTCCATATTTTCTGAAAATATATCCTAATAGGAGCATGTAAAGGGAAAGAAGTAGTGAACCAAGGATAGATCCTTGAGGGACCCCACATGTAAGGGGGGGTGGATGCGGGTGAAGATAAACTTCTGTCAGTGCAGTTCCTTCATAGCCACACAGCTCTCCAGTCCTGACAAGATAATCCCATGATCCACTCAGATCTAAAAGCACTAAAGTGGCAGAGTCAGCAATTAATAAAAGATCATTAAAAACCTTTAAGAGCAGGTTAAGAACCTTTCCACGCACATATTTGTAAACGTGGCCGAACATACTCGAGTGATGTTTAATGATGTTCCGAGAGGCCAACGGAAAACAGTAACACTGCTCATGCTGCTGCAAGTCTACCGACCCCCAGCACTCCTTGTCCTCTTTGATCACGACAACAAGGGTGCTGGGGGTCATCCCCAACTGCTAATCTCATCACAACAAGCATTTGTGCCCCAGCAGGCTGTATCCCTGATTTCCCTCTCGAACAGCAGATGTTGTTGTCAGAACTCTTTAGGATTGCGCAACAGGTCTGAAACCAAATCCCCCAGTCAGGAAAAACAAAGCGAAAGATTACCGTCCAGTTCTCGACGCCACCTGCGTTAATTTTGTCCGACTGTCATCTCCGTACATCTCATGTTGGATATCATGCAGAGGGAAGGGTTTTGTTTTTTTCTTGTTGAAGAAAGTGTATTCAGTGCAGCATATTTGAGGGCTGCCATTTAATTAATATAATATTAATTAACATTTAATTAATTAATAAGTAATGGGGAAACATGATTTTGTTTTCCATAAGTGGGAAAAATGGAGTCACAGTAAAATATAAAAAAAAGTTTCTGCTGCATAACGCCAAGCCTCAAATTTATCTGACATTTTATTTTTTAATGTACGACAAATGGTAGTGCGTGCCGTAAATGAGAGAGTAATAGAGTGAAGAAATGAAAGGTTACAATAAAGAATGGTTTTTAATGTCAAAGCAAAGCAAAAACATGTATTACAGCACAGAAATTGGCTGTTCCTACAAATCCTCTGATGTTCCTACATGAACTTCCCCGCACTGTTCATCTATTTGAATAGGTGGCTGTATTTAGACATGAGCAGCAAGACACCAGTGTGCACACAGCTGTTCACCAGAGCAGTGTCACAACAGCACAGGGACAACAGGCTTTCAAGCTCGGGGCCATTATAAGCTGGATGCGGTTGCTGGGAGGCTTGAAATAGAGCGCTGATCCGATAATGGACTAAAGTTTATGATCATTAATACTCAGAGGTCTGAAACACGTGTCAATCTGTGCAGACAGATAGGTGTCCCCCCTCAACACCCATGCAAACGTGCATACACACACATGGACACACCAGCAGTTTTGCCTCAAATGCATTTAGTGATGAGGAGTCTCGACAGCTGGCGAGCGGAAAAGCTACAAGGCTGTAGCTCAAATTTAGCAGCGCCGAGATGTCAAACTGATTTCAGCTATTCAGTGCTAATTCCTGTGGAAATGCTCAACTCATTCATAACAAACCAGAACAAACACCGGCAACATTTAGGTCAGTAATGACAGGATTCTCAAGTGCTGTGTACAAATCAACAACAAAACTGTTAACGGGACTTTAAATCCAGCGTTTTAGGCTGGGAACCCTCACAGTGACACCACCATGTTAACGCCAGGTTAATTGCTGGGATCCGGCAGAACTATTTAAAAATATATATATTAAAAATAAATAAATTGTAAAAATGAATCTTTCTTTCAACCCAGATTTCCTTTTGTTCTCCAGTGAGCTCCTTTGGAAGCTTTTTAAACTCAAATCTGATTTATTCATGGGGGTGGCTCAGCAGTGCAGTGTTAGCACTGTCGCCTCACAGCAAGAAGGTGGGCCAGATGGGACTTTTCTGTTTGGAGTTTACAGGTCTCCCCGAGCCTTTGTTGGCTCTCTTCAAATAATCTGCCTTTCTCCCACAAGGCAACTTCTACCTGTGATAGTTAGGATGGGAACTCGTTTTACAATTTATAGATATAAATTAGTTAGAGTTAGTTATATTCCA
The DNA here is from genome assembly GCF_965226115.1 of Aulonocara stuartgranti. Taxonomy (NCBI): domain Eukaryota; kingdom Metazoa; phylum Chordata; class Actinopteri; order Cichliformes; family Cichlidae; genus Aulonocara; species Aulonocara stuartgranti. The sequence continues at coordinate 4,509,372 of NC_138953.1, read as the reverse complement.
TTTATAATAAAATAGTCTATAATCATAGCATCTTCAATGAGCCTCTTATATAATGGAGACGAAGACAAAGGGAGTTCTCAAACATTTTATTTAATAATGGAAAAGGGCAAGTCTTTTCTTGATTGTAAAGACCAAGGAAAGGGTGGTTGGTTTTAAGAGGAAACCATCATCCCAGCCCACCATGACATCATGACTATGAAAGGCGGAAGAGGAAGTAGTTCCTTTGAATGTAGACAATCCGAATGTTATAGTTTCTTTCCACTGTGTTCCTGTTAATGATAAACCACAAATTTACTCTAAATTACTAAAATATCGATATTTTAATGTGAGAATCGATTCTAGAACATAAATGATTGGTATCGGAGGAATTGATATTTCAGAATCGATCCGCACATCACAAGATGAGTGCTGCTGTTTGACTGAGGAAGAATAAAGTAGTCGTGGTAAGCCAATCACATGACCACTTAAAGAGAAAGCAACAAGGTGACATATACCAGTTTATAAATTGTGTTGATAGGCCACGTAAAACCATGATAAACAATATATACGCGGCGTTTTTTCCTCAACAGTTTCGTCACGTTTACTATCTAAGGACAGCGCAGCGACCCCCCCCCCCCCCCCCCCCCCCACACACACACACACACACACACACACAAAAAGGGGGGGGGGGGGGTTGACGGATTAGGAGTGACGGCAAGAGAGAGAGAGAGAGAGACTTTTGAGATGTGAGAGATTTGTGACGTTTAGCGTGTTTGGAGTGTGTAGTTAGTGTGTAGTGTTGTGGATGATTTTGTGTTGTGTGTCAGAACAATGTGGCGACTGCTGTCTCCAGGTAGAAACAGGAGTGATACACCTGCTGCTGTCAGACCTGCAGGTATCAGGCTGTGATGTTCTCCTTTATAGTGGACAGAAATTATTTTTTTTGGAGTGGCACAAATAATTTGTGTGGCATCTTATCTTATCTTATCAACTACAATAAAAATCAAACCTAAAATTTTGAAGAAAAAAAAACAAAACTAAATGAAATGATTTTGTAAACTTGGAAAACTAACTAAAATAAAGGAAAAAATACATAAGAGATATCCGTAGTTATAGTTTATGTTAGTTTGGTAAGTTCTTGTTACAGCTTGCTTGATGAGGCATTGATGGACGTGTTTATTATGACTTGGGATGTCTGCAAGACTGTGAGTCACTGCTTTCAACAAGTTCTGTGTTTTTATTGTAACACCTGTACTAATTTCTTAAATCTTGCCTCTGACACATTTGACACAATTTTAAGTCCAGACTCCAGATTGTCCAGCCCAGTTGGGATAATGCCACAAAAGACAAAATAATGTAAGGAATACAGGAATATGTTTAAATTAAATGGCCAACAACTTTACACTGGATGGATAGTCATTAATTTATTTCATATAAATATTTGTATTCATTCAGAACCTCAAGATTAAGCAGTAACACCTTAATATCAAAGAGGAAAAATACGCAAATATCTAATATGTGTAAGACATGCTGTATATGTAACATTTAGGTACATGTTAGACTGAGGTGCAGTAATTAGTCCTCTTAGGTACATTCATGTTTGTACCTGTAGGGGCCGCTGTTTCTGAGAATGTTGCTCTGGTGGTCAAATGAGAAAGATGTGTTGAATCTTAGCAGTGGCAACGAGGCTTTTAGCAAAATAATGGACTAAACATGTATTTTCAGCAGCTAGTTAAATAAAAACAATGTCCTTGCAGAATTGTTTCATGCTGGAGGAAATTAGACCTTCTGACCTCAGCATGTCTTTAAAACCCTTGCAGCCTGCTAGCTAAGAAGCCTACACCATGTATGAGTCAGACTGAACTAGTCTCAAAGACCTGACAGTGAAACGAAATGCCATCATTCTGATTTGAAATGCTTCTGTGATTCACTCTGTCACTGAAACACAGCAGATGCAGTTTCCTGGATAAGTCAAAATGAAGTGCCTGTCAGTAAATGTCATGCTTTGTGCTGTTTTCTCTGTTGTAGTTTCACTTCAGGCTTCCATACCTGGCCTGTGTTTCCTGTTAGTGCCACTCAGAGGTAGCTGCCGCTTCTATAGAGCTGCCAAGCGGTCCCAGTTGGCAAACCATACTATTAATTAGCTTAAGACTCACACTGTTCCGTAGTACATGCCTGGGCTTCAGTTCAATGCTTAATTCATTTTCATCTTCTCCCATAATTCCTTGCATTGCCACAGAAGCACGTGATGGCCGAATGCAGTGAACGCCGTAGCTTTCTGTCCAGTTCCCATCACACAAAGCTGCGTGGTGCTTTTTTGAGTTGGATATCCACTAAGTAGATCACAGAGGGCCACTGAAGACTTTTATTCTTATGAAAGTGTTCCAAGCCATCCATTTTCTTAACCCCTTTTCCAGGTTAGGATTGAACCTATCCCAGATGACACTTCAGTAGTAGACGCTGATGTCTGTTATACCCACTGCTCTGACCAGGGTGGCAGCCTCTACCTGAACAGAAATCAAGTCAGAAAGCAACTTAGCATATTTCCCCTGAAGGCTTTATTGCTTCCATTAGAGCCAGGAAAAAAAAAAAGAAATGCTAGAGCGGAGGAGGAGGAGGGGAAGGAAGAAGAGATAAGAAATGAGGAATTGTAATGAAAAGCAATGAGGGAGGGGAATCGAAGCAAGTAGAAGCCTAAGGGGGTGGCCTCAGGGGCTCTGAGCGTTGTCCTCTTTCATTGCCAAAGAATAAGTAAGCTGGAGGTGATTTTTTTTCCCTGTCACCCTTTCACTCCTTCCACCATCTGCCAGTACTAGGAACAGAGCTTTTGATTTGAAAGTACAGCACTTGTCTTCCTGTTTTATTTTGTACAGCGATTCAGATCGGCCTTCCAGTCCAGCTCAGTGGCTCATTATGCAGAACACAGAGTAGAAGCTAATGGAATCTTCACATTCACGATTGCCATCACAGTCTTAATTAATTAATGGTAAACTGCAGCGGCGTTAAAGGTTTGTCCCAGAAGCACCTGACAGGATGCAGTGCTTCGAATGCATAATAAAATGATCAATCAGGCTGTGTGCGCCAGTGCCTTTGTCCTCTACACAAACATAAAGATCTGTGCTTTCCCTTATCTCTGGTCTGCTGCTGTGGTAGCACTGAGCAGGAGAATAGATTGCCCTGCTAGGATTGATTTTTTTAGGGCAGGAGGAGGGAAACTCCAAAAGAGGTCTGTTCCATTCAGTTCAGTGATGCACTCATGCGTAGTAATGTGTTGGGTTTTTTTCCGACCCTGGAAATCACCAGAGGATACCTTTGAATCATATTAGCAGACGGCTATTGAAATCTTGTCTCTGGAATCAAGATTGAGCTTAATGGCAGCCATCAGTCCAATCCTAAGGAGTAGATGAAAGTACTCATCAGCTCCACATGTCATCACAGGAGTGTAATACAAGCTTAACAGGGAAGTTGTGCACAATATACTACTGCTTTTGCTGCTTGTTGCTTCTGTAAGGACATACACGCACATCCAGGCCAACAAAAGATTAGTTGTTGTGCTGAAACAAGCCAACAATAAAAGAAGAGAACCAACAGGTCCAACAGGCAAGGCTTCAGGTTTGGTATTGTTCCACTGTAATTGTGCATAATATACCGGGATATTTATATCTTAGAGCAATTTTTGTTATAATTTGTAATATAAGGTGTAATTTAATTAGTTACTGTTCTTACTATCTTCAAACAACTTCAGAATTTTGATTTTGATGATTCTGATTTACTATTTGTTGCACCCTTGCACAACCTTTTCTTGCACTGAGATTTTGGCAATTTAAATTCTGACCAAGAAGCACAGTAGCACGCACAGCATTTTGTTTTGAAAGCATATTTCCACAAATGCAGGTGATACCATTAAGCTTTTTCACCAGCTGAAGCATTGCCAGTGCCTTGTAGCACTCACGAGTCCCAGACACTTTCACCCCTATCGTGCACTACTACAGAAATTGAAACGACACAGTGATATCACGAATGCAACACCCTACTGTGTTGTAAAAGGCACAATGCCAGTAAGCACAGTTGAATATGTCTGATTTAAGCGGCTGATTAAAGTAATTGACCCTCGTTACCGACTCCCTAGACATAAACATTTCCCTCAGTTACCCCCAGCTACCCAAAAGCTGTGGCTTACTTCACTATCACGTCGCATTTGAGGTCAATTTGCACATATGATCCATATAGAAAAGTCGACCCATATCCATATTTTTGTATACATTTGAAGGTTTCTCTAATTTTGCAGTAGTGTTGCTGTGGTAACACTTAGCCGTTGCCCATCAGATTGTAAAAGATCGCTGCCATTAATGGAAGCAGCACCGCAGGAGCTTTGCTGCTGGCCAGAACACACTCTATCTTCTGGACAGGTAATTTAGGGCAGACCATAGGTGCACACACACACACACACACACACACAACACAAGAAAATAACACACAAAAGCACAAACACAAAAGGGGCAGACTCACTCTGATATACATGACTCAGGTCTTGAAAACACACCGTGCCAACAAAATGTCAGCATATCACACACACCAAATTTTAATCCTGTGGAATTTCTGTGGAAAACATAAAACATACCAAAACTAATACGCATACCCACACACACACACATATTTAAATATTATTAAATGACTCACATACACATTGTGTTTTGGTAAGCGTTACACTTTACAGTGACACACACATACAGTACACACACACAGTCATCTTCACCTTGGAGGCTTTTTCTGTATTATAGCAGACCTATTTTCAGTCCCACTACTGTACGCAGATAAATGTGTGTGTGTGCATATGTGTGTGTATCTTGGTCGACTTGGGCCAGTTGCATTCATGTCGTCCTTGAGCAGAACACAATGTTGAATCTTGAAGTGTTAAAATGTCTCAAACTTCGAGAGACAGAGACATAATAATAATAATGGATACTTTATTGATCCCCATGGGGAAATTACTTGTTTTTCTCTGCATTTGACCCATTCACTCAGTGAAGCAGTGGGCAGCCCACTAAGCAGGCGCCCGGGGAGCAGTGTGTAGGGACGGTACCTTGCTCAGGGGTACCTCAGGGTAGCCGTTAAGTGGATTCGAACCGCCGACCTTCCGATCATGGGGTGACCACTTTACCTACTGAGCTATCCCTGCCCCCAAAGAGATGTTGTGCAACCGCTGAGGCAAGCACAAGCCTTTATAGGTTTGAGTCCTTTATCTGAAAGCCACTTTGGGCCTGGGCTTACATGTACATTAAATGCAGTCAGCCCTCTTAAACCGATGCGTGCTTTAAAAACCCACTGGGATGCAAACAGTATCGCAAGTGATGCCCACAGCAGTTCAAACTAATCAAAGAAAATGTTTGGATATTACCCCAATCAGTCTGGGAAAATGCTGTTTGTCTCTCACATTAGAGTGCTGTGAATGCAGATCTGTATTCTCAGCATCTCGATGTAAACTAGACCAAAGGGGAGTGTTCAGATGCTTAAATATGTATGAATGAATCAGTGTGTTAACATGCAGTTGAAGCTTCAGTAAGTCAGAATTTGAAAAGAGATCGCCCTTCTCCCACAGCTCTTCCCTGACTCTTCCCACCGGACGAACAACCAATGCAGAAATGTCAAAAGCTTCTCAAAGTGGCTACTTGACTTCCAGTTAAAATCCCTAACTTGGATTAAGAAGAATGTTCACAGTTATGGAACTCATCCGCTGGGATACTGGGCTGTAGGATGTGGCCACTTTAATTGACAGGTGCGCCAAAACAGGAAGCAAGGATTGTAAAAAAAATGTTGTTATATTTAAAAAAAACACCCACACACCTTAACTTACCATCAACCATCTTTCTGTAACTCCTACTGTTAATGAATAAAAATTCTCAGTGTAAAGCTGAAGATATAAAAAGAGATGGTGCTAAAAATATTCGACATACGTTTTAATTTATTAAAACAGCATCATTTGTGTTCAGCTGATAATATTATGGTTTGTTATATTTTTAAGTCACTGTATTGCCTGCTAGCTAGTAATCTGATTTACTGATTAGCTTACAAAACACGCATTTAACTTACTGGGAAAATTGTAATACACCTCTGCTGGTTGTGGAACTGGGCCTACAAATTGAGAATATAGGGTATATATACACACAAATATACATACATACATTATGATCATTATAATTGAAGAACTCAGGATCGTGCTCAGCAAACCTGCTGTCCTATAAAAACAAATGTTTTCTTTCTTCTATGCACAGTCTAGCTTGCATATGCATTAAAAAAGATTCTTTATTCAGCATTTGAATTTGGAGTAAAGCAACTACCACATCTTCTTAAGTAGATTTGCACTTTATACTACTTAACACAGCACCACTTAGTCTCGTTGGCTCAGTGTATCATAATCCTGGGGCAGGAATTGTACATGAAAATTCACTTAAAGGTGCCCATTTTTGTTAACAAATAGGTTAAAGCACTAGGTTAAAATCTGGTTTCTGCACTGACCTTTTTTAATCATTATGGAAACTCTTTTTTTTCCATTGTGAATTGGCAATGGAAGTAACGCAAGCTACGTCCCTGCTGTAAAACATCCATTTCTCGGTCATGTCCTCTACACTAAGCATGCTTCTAATCGGCTTTCACATAGACATAATGCCATTCCCCTCTTCCCCCCATGTTTCCTGTCTGTTTGTCAGCGACATCCTCCAATTAAGGCTAAATGAGAGGATTAATACCACTCAGCCTGCCGTTGTTAGCTTCATTTATTACAGAGACTGGAAAGGTACCAAAGGTAACCGATTCAACCTGGCAGCACCTTAAAACCAAACAGATGTCTCCTGCTTCACTCATCGACCCTGCATCATTCTGGGCTGACATCATTTTTAGGTTGCATCATCCGGGAAGACTTCAGGCCTAATAAAGGGCCGGCATTTCATGCATTTCACTGATGTGACAGTTCATTCCACTGACTGCAACCCGGAGGCCACCCTAAGCAACCCTCTGCTACCGATTACACTCTTCTTGTTGTGCTCGTGTGTGTGTGGGTAACTTGGGCGTTTGTGAAGTTAGCAGTGATTTACAATCTGTCGAACAGAGCCAGAATAAAGTTCACACAGTAACTATTATGCTGGAGCGCAATCATGTTGACACCTGTTCTGCAGCGTGTGACTGTGTCTGGGTGTGACGGCAGTATAGTTTGTGTGCTTGTAAAATAATACGGCAGAGCTGCTCAAGAATTTACATAGTTTATTCAGATTGATAAAAACAAGTATGAGCATGTGCGTGTTAGTAATGGCAACTGTGCTGCCTATTATTGCTGACATAAAAGGAGCACCTTTAAATATTTACGGTAGGCTTGTTGATAGTGATGTCATCATTAAATATCACACAAACGTAGGTAACCATTGGTGACAAAGACTGACTTGTTAATGACTGTGTTACATGTCTATAAAACTAGACAGCCACTGAGAAGGCATTGTTTCCTTTTTGTAATAACATTTTCATTCATAGTCTCCTTTACTATAAATGCACTTTTTAAGCTTTTTATTCAGGTAAAGCTCACTTTTACACTTCCAAATGCCACAATGTTGTCTGCAGAGGTTCCATTGTTTCATGATACAATGTACAATATGTGCACATATTAGAGACCTGTCCATTTGTTTAGAACTGTTGCGTTAATTAAGAAATCGTTTAGAGCGTAGTTAGATTAGATAACATAAGTCTAGGCGGTGACAGAGAGACTCCTGGAAGAACTAATCCTCCTCTATTAAACTCAAACAAGGTACATTCAGTGAATTGTCAGGCCGTGATGTACACCTGTCTGAACATGGTTGGATATCACTAGCCACCCACACACTTGGTAAATCATGTAATCATAATGAACTGTGACTGGAAGAGTGACTTCAGCTTAGGATAAATGAGATATAATAATAGGGTAGCACCTATACAGTGACGTTTCCTCACAGTGTGTAATAGATCAACTCTAACCTTAAGCATAGTCTGTATAGAAAAGATTTAACCATGTTGATGCCACTCAGTGGTTTGCCCATTCTTGGTGTTTTGCTGGAGCCAGAAGTGAACGTGTTTTTTTAGGGTGGAGTTATCAGCTAGCACTTGGTTAGCAAGTAGCGTATACGTAGGGCTAAGGGAGCAATTTGAGAAGATTTAGTGTTGTATTCACTGATTGTGGTGCTATCCTCCCACTATTACGAAGAAGCACACACAAAACAGCAGATCTGAGAAAGGGAGGCGGTACAGAGGAGAGAAAGACAGAGACTCTGGGGAATACATTTTCATTTCCAACATGAAGACATAGTACATGTACTGAATATATACCAGCTGGAGCGCTCCTCATCATGACCTCATTTACCCTGCTTTAATTAGTGGACATAAGCAGACATCGGCTGCACAGTTAAAATGGTTTTATATCATATTTTAATATGTTCTTGTTGTTGGTGCTTGGTTCATTTTTAATTGCTGCAAGGAAAACTGCTTTTATATGGTTAAAAGTGGATAATGAAACTGGTAGGCTAGATACATTACCAAGCTTATGGTTGTGTGATAAAACAATAAAATACATATCTGGACCAGGGAGTCCATAAATAGCTTCTCAGTCTTATTATTCATCATATACCTCGGTGAGGTAATGCCTGGCAGCTACAGCCCCTGTTTTCTGTAGCCACCTGTCACTCAAATCAGCCGCACCCTTAATCTCACATAACTTAACATAACAAGTCCTTAATACAGTTAAATCAGTGATGAGTCATATTGAAATTTTTGGGGTTGTCACGAAAGGGACAACTGAAAATGTCCTTTTCTCTGATGCAGTGAGCATCAAAACTGTTTATTCTACCAGGTTTTAAACATGATGTTCTAAAGCTGGACACCTATACAGCAATATAAAATCAATTGTCTTTTGCTGATAAAAAAAACAAAACATTAAAATGTAGGTCTTGTCTTTGTACTCATATCCCAGTCTATGGACTGGGTTAAAGTTGGGACATTTTTATAAAATGTAAGGTTGTATTAGTATGCACTCAGATACAAATGTTGGTGTGAATTACTTATGCTCCAATATGACCATTAAGGTGTGATTATATATATGTGAACACAGTATCCTTTGTAGTTTTGTATTTATAGTGTGCTGTGCTTTATGTAATTAAATGTTGTCAGTCTTGTTTGTGCATTGTGGACAATAATACAACACGCTGTATTGTACTGGATTGATGTCAAACTGTCCCTTTTACATAAATCAATAAATAAAAAAATGCCCATTTTTTATCTTTAGCCCTTTCTGGCATTGCAATTTTTTCAATGTCCTCTCTCTCTGTCTCTCGCTCTCTCTGTCCCTCCATATGTCTCGCTCTCAGCATGCACTGACTGCGAGGCTCTGCTGTTCTGCTAGCAGTGTTTGTGTTGCCGTCACTGCAGTCAGCCTTGTACCTTTTTTATTTGCCACATGGACGCTTTTGTGGGCATTTTATTTTTGATTTGCATGTTTTTATCAAAGACTATCAAGTAATTCTGAAATGTTATCTTTAGGAATGATCACATTATAGGCAACAATAAAAACCAAAGCCATGGTCTTACATGTTTACAATATACTGGTAATTGCCGATAGTCCTTGGATCCAACCGTTAACACCACGACACACCCGACACACAACTACGCCCAGCATTATAAAGTTGATATGAAAACATAACAGAAGCTGAACGGAGGACTGTCCCTCTCACCTACTTGTAAACTTGTTCCTTGTAGCGAACATAAACAGGGTATTCCACTTCCACATGTCTTATTGGATTATCTAAAGTCCGCACACTTCCTCGCGCACGAGTCTCAAAGCTGTTTCCATGGTGATTAATGTAAACATAATGGGAGTGTCCTGACATCCCAGTAGTGGTCCAGGCTGTTTCCATGGTAAATCCATGCCTCAGTAGCTGAGTTAGAGAGCGCTTGTTCATTACTGTTTGTCTGTGTCTCTTTCCTGTGCAGTCCTTCCACATTTCCACTGAATTACACACATACACATCTTATACTACTGTGTTGGTCTCTTCAATAAATTCATTTAATTAAGTTTTGTATCATGGATGTCATAATCAAACACTAACAGAATCAGCTTGTTAATAATATTCATGGATGTTATTCTGTTCATATTGGGGGGGTGGGGGTTACTATAAAGTACATGTAGAATAGATTAACCGATGAACCGCTGTGAGCACTGACAGCATGTTGCATGGTGATGACTGTGATACTCATCTTCTTTGATCACTGTGCAGGCTTGTAAAGTCTTGCATGTCAGAAGGGGTGACATGGATCTGATTAAAATCTTGGCCCCGTACTGTGTCAGATTATACTCTTTCACATTTTAGATCCGTTTTGTTCAAAGTGTAAATGAAAAGAAAGAAACATGAAAGCAGAGACATATCAGCAGCTCATCTGGTTCTAAGCAGAAACCAGGGGTAAAAAAGCAGTTTCATGTACATGTTTCTGAATGCAATGAGGGAAAGTGATATTGTTTTTGCTGTAGTTTGGTGGAAATCTTCATTGTTTTGCAGCAGATAGTTTCATTTCACATCACGTATTCCTTTGTCCAAATCAGCAAACATCAATTTAATTTGTTGGCTGAGCGCTTGTGTTTGTGCCATGCTAGCAGTTTGATACAACTGTATAGACAAAGAGCATCCCAGGGACATATATTTAAACTAAATACAGTTGCCAAGTTGGCCAACACTCAAGTCTTCAGCTTCATCTGAAGCAAGCGTCGATCTCAGCAGCGTGCACATTTCCTGAGGGCAAGATGATTCAGATAAGTGCTTTTTATGCCTGGTAACCTTACCAGCTGACCATTTTGTAGTTAAAGTACCGCTAGCTTTCGAAACTAAAATGTACCACACCAAGTAGACCTCTTCCAAATGGAGAGTTTTGTTGTGTTATGCTAAATATTATTGAATTCAGGTGAGTAACGCTGGACTGGGTAGACTGATTCATTTGGTATTATGGCATTTAACAGCAGTTTCTCAGTTAAACTCCCAGCAGTCCAATGAGAGCCACAGGCGGACCGACAATTAGCCAATTAGAAAATGTGTGGATCTACTAATGTTGTGAGTTAGTGTTGAGCATTGTTACACTGCGCTCTGAAACAGGGTAGTTTAAACGACTTGTTTGTTTGTTTTTGGCACACTCATGACATGGCTACTACACAGCAAATGGAGAAACACAATGAATATTTTGTATTTCACTCCATTCTTAAGACCCAGAGATTCATACAAATAACATAGGAGAGCCGAATTACCACTCAGCAGGAGCAGAAATCTCCATTTTGGCTTCCAGTTAATCCTGCTCTGGAGATATCAATGATGTCATAAACCGGCTGAACCAGTGAGAAAAACGGGCTAGAGCAAAACTGGCCGGAGAGTGGCAAGACTCCAGACTCCACCCCACACGGTTAGAGAAGATCTGCTCAACCCATCCTGGCTCAGAGGCTCAGAAAAACACAAAGCAGTGGTGTGCTATGACAACTGATCTGTTTTCATTAGCTGCTTGCTATAGATGCAGAGCTGAAGTAACCTCACAGGGTTCATGTGTTCCTGTGAATGTTGTCCTAATATTTGTCCTACAGAGTGTTGGATGCATGATCCATCTGTTGGTGGTGGAGTAGAGTGAATTATTCACACCCAAATTGACAGTGGGTTGGATTTACCCTGTCGGGGCAACTTCTTGTATCTAAGGATGGATTTTGGTCTTAATTGCGCAGAAGACTGTACAGGCATTTTCTTTCAGTGCGCTCTCTGTCTCTTGTCTTCATCTTCTTCTGTCAGAGCCACAGTGAGAATACAGACTATAATTGGCACTTAATTGCTGCCGTGGCAACAGTGCTATTTAAGCCTACGTGCTCTGCAACAAAGCCATATAGCGCGCACACACAAAACACAGGGAGGAAGACACATGGAAGGAGGTTCCTCAGCTCTCTTTCACTCCGAGTGTTTATGTCTTTAACATATGGTGACAAGCTAGGCTAGAGAAGTTTTGCTGAAAAAGCAAAAACAGGGGGTCTGTTGTATTCACCTGACTTGTTTTTCTGCTCCATTTCATTTAGACAACAGTCATAATAAAATCCTCATCTATCATGCACTACCTCCCGTTGCCATAGTGACTCAGATCAGCAGCCTTCTGCCTGTGGGTCAGAACCCCACACAAGGTCTTCTGATAAATTTGGTGGGATATTGCATGATGAAATGTTTGCACACTGTAATGCTGAAGTTACAGTTCTTTGTCTCGTTTGAATTTAAAACATAAAATAACTGATCAGCTAAGTTATATTGTGTAGCTGTTAATGTCCAGTTTTTTTCCCTTTTGTATCAAAAATTAAAATATTGCTTCTGTTAGGCCAGAGGAGCAAAGCAGAAAAAATGTGTCCACGTCTTTTGGGAAATTTCTGGTTGAAACTGCTTCAGGCTTCGTGAGGTCTTTTTATTCCATTATTCATGCTGAGACCTGATAGTCTGAGACAGAAGGTACACCATCACCAGTAAATGACAAATTGAACAGAGGACAACAGCAATATTAAAAAACTAAATAAATGAATAATCATCTGTGATGTAATTCCTTTGTCAATATTGTTGTAAAAAGAGTAATTTTAAATGTTCACATAAACTATTAATAGAAAAAAGTTAAATGTTGAATTCATTTCTGTTAAATTTCAAAACATATTGGGACATAGATGGTAAATGTACTGATTATTATATAGCACGTTTCTACTCTCCTAGAGTACTCAAAGCGCTGTATACAACATGCCACATTCACACCCATTCTCACAAGCACTGACTCTAAACTGAGTGCTTTTCTAACTACATTCAAAGACATTCACTGATGCATCTGATGGATGCATCGGAGAGCAACTTGGGGTTAGATTCTTGCCCAAGGATACTTGGCATGCAGACTGGAGGAGCCAGGGATCGAACCACCAACCTTCCGATCAGTAGGTGACCTGCTCTACCTCCTGAGCTACAACATATACGTATACAACATAAAAACAGTTCAATCTGTTCTTAAAGCTATGGATAATATTCTAATGACAGTTTCCACCTAAGATGCTTCCAATTAATTAAATAGACAGTTACATTAGTTTAACATGACAAACCCTTGATCAGAAGGAGACATAACTTACTGGAGGGTTATGTCTGGAAAGGCATCTGTTGTTGAGAACCCTGTGAAGAAGAAAAGAAAGATAAAAGCAGCTGAAAGATGTTCTGAAATTGTCAAGTAAAGAACTACATTCCACAGTTTAATTCAGTTCTGTTTGATTTTCATAGCACCAAATCACAACAATAGTCAACTCGAGGTGTAAAGTGTAAGTTAAAGACTGTACAATAATACAGAGAAAAGCCCAGCAATCAGGTGGTCCCCTATGAGCAAGCACTTGGCGACAGTGGGAAGGAAAAACTCCCTTTTAAGAGGAAGAAACCTCTGGCATAACCAAACTCAGGTTGGGACATCCATCTGGCACCAGCAGTCGAGGATGAGGCCGATACAAAGGAAGTGTCTCACTTTACGCTGACAGACACTTTACTTTTAAACTTTTCAAGCTACTGTAGCAGATATAGCAGCTGTTTAAAAAGCAAGTAGTTGGGGCCTTTGTTGTTACATGTTGTTAGGGTGTTGTTAGGCACATCATCGAATTCATCTCTGAGGTGATTTCTCCAGATTCCGGATAAAGACTTTGCCCCGGCTGCATTCACAGCCAGCATGTTTTTGTCTGAGCTCTGCAGATGCTATCTGAACTAGCTGTGAATGCAACTAAAAGCAACGCCAAGATTCTAAGAAGCAACAGAAAATAACAGAACGAGATTATTTTTGATGCTACAACCATTGCCAAAATGAACATCCGCCAAATATCTGCTAACCCCGCTGAACGTCTCTACTACCTTCCGGAATAGTTTGACTGTGTCAGAGTTTCACACATAACAAAACCTTTCACAGCAGACATATTTGCTGTTAAATAAATTTTATGCTGAAGACTTGCATTTGCATTAAGGCTTGCATGGTTGTTTGCTCCTAGGGCTGAAGGGCCAATAAGTTTAGTCTATGGTGAGTCATTACACTACTCCACCTAGAATATTAGTCAGAATTTACTACACAAAATGAACACGTAATGGGTCTTCACTCAAGTTGTGCTCAAGCTCAAAGACAAGTAATACCTTATTGCTAATCAATGCAGTTCTGAAACAAAAGACATTATAGTCATTTGGATAGGCAAAGTATCCAGCTAGGCCTGCTAGATTTATTGACCTGCCAGTCCCTTTGAGTGGTGAGCCAAAATACAGTGATATACAAACTTTCCCTTCCTTTGGATTGAAGTACTTCTGCCTAAATTAATGAAATACGACAAAACAAAGCCAACTGTCACTGTGTCAAACCCAAAGTGAGATCACATCCTGTTGTTGCCCCTTCCCCATCCTCTTTCTCCTGGTTCATTGAACCTGCATAAACAGTGACAAAATCATGAGGTGGAATCCCAGTGAGCCAAAGCGACTTTGCCGGCTGGCCAGCAGTGAATTTTACTTCAGGTGAAATATTTGCCCTGAACAGACAAATGGCTTCTTTCCCAAACTCCACCAGTCCAGACGTCCTATGTGCCAACCACATTTTATCGACCAGTTTCTCCTATTGTCTAATCTTTTTTATCCACTCTGGGTTTCCTTCTTTTTCTCATTTGCATGTCATGAGCTTCCTCTATGTGGTAATCTTTTTTTTTCTTTTTTTTCTTTTTTGAATGGCCACCAAGACAGTGAGACATAATTCAAGCAGATTACTTTGTATTCAAACCACATGCAAATAATGGTGCATGCGTTTGTGCTCTGCCGGTGATGACGTTAGTTTCGTGCCGTATAATTGTCCTTGTCCATGCTCTGTCATTATCAGGCCTTCTGTTATGTGTGTGTGTATTAGTCAATTCAGAGGCAACCACTTCTGCTTTGATTAAACTGCTAATTATTGATCGGGCAAGCACCGACCTCCATAGCTGACATTATCCTGCTCTGTGTGTGTGTGTGTGTGTGTGTGTGTGTGTGTGTGTGTGTGTGTGTGTGTGTGTGTGTGTGCGAGAGAGAGAGAGACACACACAGACAGAGTAAGAGAGTATGAATGAGAGCTTACAGCTTCTTTCCCAGCTGCTTTTTGTTGTAACACTTCCTCTCATTCAACTGCACTTGTAATTTCTTGGATAAATGTTTATTGAGCCTGTAGTTTTCATTTTGACAAACAGGACTGCTCACATTCAGGAGCATTTCGACTTCAGATAGAAGAAGAATAAAATCTGTAAAACTGAGATTGTATTCCAGAGATACAGCATTGGTATAATAATATAATGAGGGAAGAGAAGCTTTGGAGCAATGAGGACTTGAGATGAGTGCAGGCAGTGGAGATATTGTCATGAGAAGAAGTTTGTGTTTTCCCCTAATCTCCGAGGGATGTGTTGACAGTTTTCACAAATGAATTCATTGTCATTAATTATCATTAGTGACATTTTAGATTGTCAGAGTTGTTGCAAGTCTGCTGTACCTTACCTTGTTGAGAATCATGCCAAATAAACCACAAAAAAAGCTGAGCTGTGTTTATTTTATCAAATGCGGAGTTTATAACCACAATTCCAAGAAGTTAAAATGGTTTGTGAAATGTAAATAAAAAAGCATCCCAACTTTTTTGGATTTGGTGTTGTAGTTTTTTTTTGGCTGGGGGGACAAAAACCCATTGGGTTGCAAAGTCCGGTTTTTGGAGCTTTGACTTTTTGATACTTGACCAGACTAGTAAGGATGAGATCCGACTTAAAGCCCATAAACACTGACTAATATTTGCACACCCGACTTTAGCCAATTTACAAAAGGGACACCATGTTGTATTCAGTAAGTCTTGAAACTTGAGACCATAAACTCATCAGTGTGGGGCAGCTGGGGGCCATTTTATGTCTTTTTGGAGCCACAAAAGTCACCCCCTACTGGTGATTAGAAAGAATGCAGGTCCAAGGAATTTGCACATTGGATTTGCTTTTCAAACTCGGTAGCTACACCCATTTTTATACCTTCTGAGTAAAGAGCAGACAGTTAGTTAGAACATGGGAAATGTTAAATGACTGAAGTTAGCAAAAACAACCTCCAGTCCCTCTGTGACCTGTAGTGACTCTACAGGGTAACTGAAAAGAATTTGGTTAACTTAGCCTTTTGCTTTGATCATGTCATCCATTTGTTTCACTGTCCCCTCCCTATCTGTGTAAATGTCATACGTTTTCAGTGGAGCTGGGTCAGCTCACCTTCCCAGACTGACTTTCTGTGTCTATAAGTGACCAATATGGCATTACACCCATAAACACACCAGTACAGCAAACTTTTGCAGTGGACGTGGAAGGATTTCCTCAACAAAACATTGGAAACACAATCTAGGACATCCAATTGGTTCACAAGCTATAATGAGCCAACCATTCTTCTGAACATGCTGAACATTATACCTGCAAAGCAGCTACAATGATGAGCATCACCATTGTCAGCACATTCTCTGTTTCACTCAAACCCCAACCTGGTGTTGCTGGTTCATTGGAATCTGATCAGGTTTCTCTTGTAATAATAGTTTTCTTTCTCTGTGCATTATTGTTTTCATAATAGCTGAGAGAACAGCCTTAAAGAGACTGAAACCCACACCTAATGTTTGCCAGTGCCGTTTCAGACATTTGAAACCATCGAAATTTTCCAACCCCGCTGCGGGACCTGGAAATAGTGTCCCCAACACCAAAAAGAAAGACACCAGTGGAAATCTGAGATCTGTTTATAGCAGTTTTACTAGGTGCTTTTAGCAAAACATGGATGAATGTGATGACTGAACAACTTTAGATCAGTGTATTTTCAGCCTGACATTGACAAACACTGATGGCTCCTGTCAGTTTAAATGAGACACTCTTTCACCTTGTCAGCTTGTCCTAGCAGCCCCCCCCCCACACACACACACACACACACACGCACACATCTATCATACACTCTGTGTGTGTGGGTTGAGGTGCACATGTGTGCACGTGAGACAGACTGTTTCCCTGTTGGATATGTGATCTAGTGGAGAAACATACCCATGCACACACCATTGCTGCCAATACATTTCCCGCTCAGTGCACTGAAGGAAGCAGGGGAGCTCGACTGACACAATTACACAAGTTCCTGCAGGAGGAAATGCAATTATTGTTGCCGCAGGTAACAGCAAACTGGGGACTACCTGCTAGTCAAGCCCTGGGATAAACAGATGTACAAACACAGCCCATCGTGTGAGCTCAGCTGCCAGATGTTAGACAGGTTCCCCTTCCTCCAGTCAATGAACCCCACATATCCCTTAGTGTGTGAATGAATTTAGAGTTGACGAAATGTGAAGTGGACCATGCTGATTTCCT
Source organism: Aulonocara stuartgranti (assembly GCF_965226115.1). Lineage (NCBI taxonomy): Eukaryota > Metazoa > Chordata > Actinopteri > Cichliformes > Cichlidae > Aulonocara > Aulonocara stuartgranti. Next base: position 4,491,959 of record NC_138953.1, on the reverse strand, counting down.
GCTGTTGTTGGTAGTGGTGTGTGTGGAACTGCATGGAACTACAGTGATGAGGTCCATTCTGCCTCCAGTCACATTTTCAGCTCTCTCTTCTGACCTTTCTCCTGCAGTTCAGCTTAATTTTGATTTTGCAAAATAATCATCAAGAACAAATACAGCATGCACATGTGTTTCTGCCTGTAAAAACAAAATGTGATCATTCAACTGTTCACGTTAGTGTAGTAGGTTATCGGTTGCCATGAAAGCATTGATGGCTTATCAGTTTGGTTGATCTAGAAAGTGAGAGGCATAGTAGGAATAAAGATTCGGCTTTTCTGGCTTAGCTAGAAAAGTTTGATTTAGAGAACAAATTTGCCATGGAGTGATAATAAAATGACATAGTCTGTATATGAAAGAAGGCCACAGTGTTACCCATTGTTCATGAACTACCATTTTAAAACCTTAAATTTAGGAGTCTTGTTTCTTCAACCAAGACATGACCAGATTTGGATCACAGAGTAGGAGTTGTTAGCTAGCTAAACAACCATGCTGGATGATTTACTACTATATAAAACGGGATCTTTACTCAAATGTATCAAATGGTTTGCATTCTCAAGAAATATGGCCGGGTTGTGATAAGGTTTATTTTTAATTTTAATAATTTTATTTCATGATCATTTCAGTGTTTAATGTAATAAATACATAAATAAAGTTATAGAACTGTAGACTACAAAACTAAAACAATGAGAAAAGAGCAGTTTTGGGTGGTAGATCTCTGTTTCCATGACATATAAGTGGCCCCTTAATGACACAATCCTCTGATTCATTGTTACTATAAAAATGTTGAATACACAAGCTTTAATGGTTGGCAGCATTAGAAAGATTATCAGTGTGAGAGAAAATTAAAGCCAACAATTATCATAGAATGGGAGCACCTGGCTTGTTTAGCTGAAAGTCCCGTATCATTTTACAACCTATAGTTTTGATGCGGCTAATGCGCTCTTGTTTATTTGTGATTTTGATATTAGCCATTATTATGGGATTATAACAAAGGAATGTTAAGTGCAGGTTAATGCTCTTACTCAAACAAGCCTGGCAGTGCGTGAGAGTGGCCTTAACAGTGTATATATACGTGTCTCTTTGTGGTTTTATGCTGCACTGGATGTTCATTCATGTATAGCTCTCTTTGAGGGTTGTGGATGAAAGGCTCTAAGCACTTCTGACTGAATGAAGCAACAATACAAACATCACGGCCTGCTTGTTTTTGTCTGGCTTTGACGTCACCAAAACCCACAATCGCCATTATCAGTGCAAGCAGGTCTCTCTTTTGTTCACATAGTCAACTGAGAATCGGTAGTCAGACAGATCATCATTTTTTATCACTTTGATCAGTTGTTGCAGTAAAATATGTTCGAAGCATGAGATGACAGACAGAAAGGATGAGATAAGGGAGAGAGAGGAGGAGGAAGTACAAGTGAGAAGAAACATGATTCCCACTGAGAGGCATGAGAAAAAACACCAAGCCCCAGCGACTGCAGGAAAGATGGTGACAAACCGTTTTTCTCTGCACTCAAGTTTGTGGCTGATGGACAGCTTGTTGAATGCGCTTCGGGGAGCCCAAGGGATTTCTGTATGTTGCCACAAACATATTGATGCAGAAGGAAGCCCGTTCACAACATCCTCTTGCACTCTCAGTGATGCTTAAAACCCAGAAATACTCAGCAAAATACATATGGATTAAAAAACGGGGATGCTGTAATAACGGTTTAATGTGGTGTTTGACGGTATGAAAACAAACCCAAGGTGGAAGTAATTTTTTAGCCATTGTAAAGATGAAGAAAAAATGCTTTTATTGTGAAAAGCCTCTTGAAAGCGCTGAGTTTTGATCCATGTAAACTTAAAAGCCCTTTAACATCAGCAAATTTGTGTAAATATTTTGTTCATTAATTCAGCCGTTTACATATTTAGTTTAGAATGGGTCCTTTATTGAATTCCACACGTCGTGACACTTGCTCAGATTTGGAGTTTAATTTTTCGCTGTAGAAAGAAGTTTCAGTGTACAGTGGACGCTAATGTTTTTGTCACTTTTTAAGGAATCAAACTCAAAGTAATGTCAGTACTTCCCAGCTTTTATCGCTGCATGGCCATACTCTGTCCCGCACTCCATATTAGCCATTGTTGATCAACACACCTTTGTTGCTGCCACGGACGTCGCACACTCGTACGTCAGTGTCATGAGACACTCTCACAAACAAAATCACGGTTTAGTAGCGCAGCATGCTTACGGGAAAGTAACAGTAATCTAATTACTTGTTTTGCAGTAGTAATCTCTTACTTTACTCATTACTTGAAAAAGTAATCAGATTACAGTAAAGCATTACTTGTAACGCATTACTGCCCATCTCTGATCATATTTACAAACAGAACGAGATCAGTCAGATTGCAACTCCCTGGGTAGGGCAAATGATATATGATATATTACTCGATAGGGTTTCTTGAAGGTAAACTGTAAAACTGTGATTGCTCACCTGTCCAAGTTTGAGAAAAATACACATTGCAATCTACTCTTTCATTACTTTGTCATGAGTGCTCCTTCCTCAGTGTCAGGGCTAATTAGTAGTTAGGAATAAGTAATGAAGTCATGTTGTAAACTGCAGCAAAATAGCTCAATAACAGCTTCTTTTGATACTTTGTCAAGGGCGCGAAAGGCTACACAGGGTCCTTTTTTTCATCAAGGAGGGGCTTTGAGGGGCCTTGCAGGGTTTCCGAGGCTTCATCTTACTTGGCACACGATTTGTTTGGGCAGCATGAAAGCATTAGATGGAACGTCGCCAACAAGCCAATGTTATATAAATTTAGGGCCTTGGATGCAAAGTTTTGCTAAGGATTCGATTTCGGAAGGGTAAAAGAAGTTGTGACTAGGGATCTTGCACATGAGGATGTGGAATTAAAAGTTCAGATAAATAGCACGGATCATAAAGTGCCTTAAGAGAGCTTATCCTCCTAAATTCAATACAGCTGCGCTTTTAGAAGACTTCATAAAGTTCGGATTTGTGTCAGCTGCAGGTAGTCAGAATGTTGGACAGTAAGAGGAGGAGGTTAGAGATGAGATAAAGACATGCATTCTTATCTCTTCTCCCCTTGTTTACTCTAATGCGCCTGTGAAGCTGAGGGCAGATCGACTCAGGAGTCAACACCCGGTTCAGGCAGATTAACTCGCAATAAGCTCATCTTCATTCATCACGCTGCTCGTCTTCGTGACGCACGCACACATGCACAAATGCCCACTTACACACACACACACACGCTCGTTCAAGGACTGGAAGATGGATCTGGATTGAATCCTCCAATTGGCTAATTCCAGTTTCATGACTATTACTGAGGATCGTCTGTGTGTATAAAATGAGACACAAAACTTTTAAATTATTTTTCGTTCGCTCTGAGCTAATAAAAAAAATAAAATGCCAGTGCTCTCACGTTACACTTGGCAGATCCAATCTCATTGTAATTTTCCGCCTGTTAATATCAGACTTTACCTGCTGCACATGGAATCTTAAAGGAAAACTAGCTGAATTCACTTATTTTTAAATCTTTTTGCTTTTTTGTAAAGTACTGTTTTTATTGGATGGACACACAGTTTGCTCATTATTATATAAAATAAAGCAGACAGAAGATTCCAAAATTGATTTCAAGCGGAAGTGCTAACTGGAGTATATTTTTGATAAACATTAAAACTTTGTACTCAAATACGTAATCTATGTTTTTTCATGCTTGTCTTTGTAAGAGATACATAAGAAATATTCAGATACATTTTGTCTGACACTGAAATTATTGACCTTTTTTTCAGTCTTTTATATATATTTAAATGTACAAGTCTGCTCGTGACTCACATGAGTTTGCATGTGTTCACAGAGGGGCGTTTTCAGAGGTGGTCTTGGCCCAGGAGAAGCTGACCAGCCGTATGTTTGCAGTGAAATGCATCCCTAAGAAGGCTCTGAAGGGGAAGGAGAGCAGCATCGAGAATGAGATTGCCGTGCTGAGGAAGTGAGTGCTGTGACACGAGAACACAAACATAAGTCTACTAATTCCTGGTTACCGGGGCAACTGTGCATCTCTGATGCATCATACCCCACCAAGCCCCCCCCCCAGGTCACGATCCACAGCCTGCCTACCCTAATACAAACAATATTCAGGACTGAAAATTCTGTCAGTGTAGCAGCTGCAAAACATTAACGTCAAGAGTTAGGCTAAGAACACTGTTTGTTATACGGCGTTTCTTGTTGGTGTTTAAAGTACATGTTAGATTCAACTTTACAATGTCACACAAGAGCCGAACAAACACTTTTGTGCTTAAGTAACAGAATTTAGAATTTTGCTTAAAGGTCTGAATGGACAGCAAAGTCATTTAAGTAGCAAGTCTCTGCAATCAGCAGGAACATTGTCTCTGCCCAGATACTTGAGCAGTTATTTTGAAGTCATCAAATCGGTTTAAAATCACTTCAAATCTTTGTTGACTTTGCCCCAAAATAAGGTTTCAGTATTTTTATATTTTTTCCCCATGCCAGTTATACAAATACACACAAAATGACGTGATAATGACGTTTTCAATCACTGATACAATATTATCACAATACTTCACTCACAAAGTGATATTATTGTGAATTTTGCATTATACTTAGTATTGCGGTAGTAAGTTATTTCTACCAACCCGTCACTAAAAGACGCCATAAATGTTGACATAAGGCAAAGTCGGTCTGCAATTGAGTGGGGTCAAGTTGCCAATTGCATCCAGTCTGTTTCTGATATGACAGCAATTAATTAAAATAAATTGTTGAAAAACATATGTGTATGTGTCTGCATGGACAGAAATTTTCATTTTACTATTACCTTTCGCTCAGCAGCCTTCCTGTTCTGTCATCATCATCATCATTTATTTATATAGCACTTTAAAAACACACCTGGTGGACCAAAGTGCTGTACAATACAAATATAAATATAATAATAGATAGCAGAAACCAGACATAGCAATAAAATTTAAGAAAGGGAAGTTACCCACAGAGTTAAAAGCCAGGGAATAAAAATAGGTTTTTAATAAGGACTTAAAAACTGGCACTGATGAAGCCTGTCTAATATGGAGAGGAAGGTTATTCCAAAGCATCTGCGCTGCAACAGAGAACGCTCGGTCTCCTCTAAGTTTCAGTCGTGACTTTGGGACTGAAAGCAACAAATGCTCAGCTGACTGAAGGGAATGAATGGGGACATGGGGCTTCAACAAGTCAGACAAATAAACAGGTGCCAGACCATTTAGAGATTTAAAAACCAATAAAAGGACTTTAAAACGGATCCTAAATTCAATTGGAAGCCAGTGTAGAGAGGCCAAAATCGGAGTGATGTGGTCAAATTTCCTTCTGCCAGTTAAAAATCATGCCGCAGTTAAAAATCGTGCCGCAGCAACCCTATTAAAAGAGAATTGCAATAATCTAAACGTGAAGTAATAAAGGCACGAATAACACTTTCCAAGTCACTCTTGAAAAGAAAGGGCTTAACCTTCGTTAAACGTCTGAGGTGATAGAATGCTGATTTTACCCCCCCGTTTATGTGGTCATCAAAGGTAGGTGAAGATGACCAGCTGTATGTTTGCGATCGAACTCTTTAGTTGGGAAGTCAAAGCTGCAAGATCAACATCTGGAGCATGAGAAAAACGATTTGGGCCAAATAAAATCACTTCTGTCTTCCGATCATTAAAATTTAAAAAGTTTTTTGCCATCCATGCTTTAACATCACTAAGGCAGTCAAGCAGAGGTTGACTTGGGAGACTATCAGAATGACTAAAAGGTAAATAAAGCTGGCAGTCATCTGCATATAGATGGAATGACACTTTATGTTTTCGGAAAATCGCGCCAAGAGGCAAAAGGTACAGTGAAAACAATAATGGCCCAAGATGTCTGTGAAGGTTCTCAGTCATCCCCTATGTAGCCGGTGTATCAGAGAAACTCAGGAGATTTTAAAGGATAAAGGTCACTCTTTCGAGGATGCCAACGTTCACATTTTGGACAGAGAGGACAGATGGTTTGAAAGAGGAGTGAAAGAAGCCATTTACGTCCACTGTGAGTGACCATCTTTGAACAGAGGTGGTGGTTTACGACACCAACTGTCTGCCATCTATAATCCAGTTTTGAGATCCCTTCCCAGACGCCTTAACGCCCACACACGTCCTGGGCCATCTGACCTCAGGAAATCACATGATAGGGTAGGGCCAGGTTTCACAAGGAGCTCACCCGAAACCCTGGCTGATTGTGACCCACACCCGCTTTCACACCTTGGCTCATGTGATTAGGTAGAGGATCATCAGGGGGTCCTTTGTCCCTCTTTGGGGGGAAACTCCCACTGGGTTTAAATCTGGGGTCTCTCAGTGACTCTCCACCATTTGACCCTTAGAACTGAAGGAGCTTCTCGGATGAGAGGTGAAACGTCTTCAAGCAACTCAAAGAAATCCAGATGCTTTTCTTTCCAAGCTCCTTAGACCAATAATGGCCCAAGAATAGGTCCCTGTGGCACACCCCAAAGCAGAGGGGCCACAGAGGATGAAGCCCACCCCAACTTAACACAAAAGGTCCTATTTGAAAGATAGGACTTTAACCACAAAAGTGCCGAACCAGAAATTCCCACACAGTGCTGTAAGCGGGAGATCAGCAAATCGTGATCCACTGTTTCGAATGCAGCGGTCATGTCCAACAGGACCAGCACTGCATATTTACCACAGTCTGTCGCTATCAGAATGTCATTCATAACTTTTACGAGGGCTGTCTCCGTACCGTGAAATGGCTTATAGCCGGACTGAAAGATTTCTGACAATTGAGAGTCATTCAAATAGTCCATCAACTGAGTATAAACATTCCTTTCCAGAATCTTACTAAGAAAGGGAAGCTTAGAGATGGGTCTAAAATTTGATATGACTGAACTGTCTAAGCCTGGTTTCTTAAGTAAATGTATGACTGCATGCTTAAACTCCTTAGGTACTTGACCAGACAAAAGACTAGTATTAATAATAGATCTATAGGAATATACCCAGAATACAACCAGTTGGCAGCCGTGGCCCTTCGAGCTCTGTTCATTGAAGACTTATTCAGACTCATTGCAGCTTGTTAGAGTATAGAAGTGCTTTATAAGAACCAGTCCATTTATTATTAGAGTAAAAAGCACTATATAAAAACCAATCCATTTACCATTTATGGGAATTAGTTATACATGCACTGACCTCAGTGTTTAAAACTTACTGAGCATTCACTACAACAGTATATGTCAGAAAATGAGGAAAAGCTCAAAAAGAAATGTGTGCTTCCCATTGCAAACTGTTAAAATAATCATTTCAAATGACATGGTTCTTTCAGCTGCTCACTTATTTCCCTAAGGGGTTGCTACAGAAGATGGATCCACATGTTGATTTAATACAGATTTTATAACGGATCCCCTTCCTAAAGCAACCCTCCTCGTCTGGGCTTGACACCAACACTAAGAGCATGCTGGTTTGTGACCGCCTTCGGCTGGCTTTGTTTCACCGCCTGGTCTCAAATCACAGATCTTACACATTAAAGGTGAATGTTTTTAAGCACTACATCACAGAGACACCAAAGTTATCATTTCAAATGATCAAGAAAGAGAAGTCTTCGTCTGTTTCACCCTACAGACAAACAAGTGATCTTACAGTTACACAGAAAAATCAAAGTGCTGCAGCAATTATTATGCCATTAAATGCAATAACTTTGGTAATTTGGTTTCACTGTTAACATTAGAGAAAATGCAAATTGGATCCACGAGGGAGAGAGCAGACATCCATTTAGACAAATGAGCGTAATTTCAGTGCATGTTAGAGAGCATCAGTGAGCAGATTCTGTCTCAAGCAGTCTTGTGCAGGGCAGAGACACCAATTTAGCTTTGGAGGGAAATCTGCTGGATCAGGTTATGGCAAGTTTCAGAGATTTTGGTGGCAGCAGACGGTGGAAAGAACTGTAAATCTGACCCCAAGCGCTAACAAAAGCATCATCTTGTTTCGTCAAATACTTATCTTCAGTAGCACAACTTTTCTTGCAAGCACCTCAGCGCATGCTGAAACACTTCTGTGTTCTGGGTGAGCTTAGGCAAAATATGTCATTCACAGCAGCTTCTTTGAGTCCCACCTCTGATTTTTTCCAGAGAAAACCACATGCACCATTTTACCTGCCATCAGACAGCTCTTGTCAACAAGAAGTGAAGTCGTCACGTTCCACCAGACTTCTTAGTGTAGATCAACCGGTAAATGAACAGCTTTGCATATGCATCACAGACGACACACCAATCCATCTGTCATATTCGTGTCTCACATTTCAGTCTCCCCTAATTCATGAAAAAGACACTGAGCTACCTAAAGTCTTCCACTTGTGACAGCAGCTTATTGCTGCCATAGAGTTGGCACGCCACCCTTTTCCAGCTGAGAACTATGGTCTCGGACTTTAAGGTGCCAATTCTCATTCTCTCTGCTTCACACACTTTGGCGAGCAGCCACAGTACGAGCTGTATGTCTGATGAAGCGAACAGAATCACATCATCTACAAACAGCAAAGATGAGATCCTGAGACCACACTTGGCTATATCTAGAAATTCTGCCCATTGAAAGTTGTGAACATGAACAGAATCAATAACAAGCACCAGTAGAGTCCACCACCCACAGGGGAGGGGATCCATCAATATGAACCAAGCTCTCACTGGACCACATAGCCCATAGCAATGAGCCACGTACCCCATACTCCTGCTGAACAAGATCCTACGAGGGATGTAGTCAAATGCCTTCTCCAAGCCCGTGCTGATCTGGACAAAAAGCACAGATGCAATTATCTACTTAATTTTGTTTTAATCTTGTTTTTAAAAATATATTAATATATTTTAAAATATGTACAGATCTCACATCTGAAGGTGTCTTTTAACATCTGAATGAGCAATCTGGTCACCTGTCTCACTATCTTACTAACTCTGTTTTATAATCTGCTGTAAGATTCCTATATTTGCCTCTGATGCGCGCCGTGCTTTTTGCAGAAGAGAGATCAATTTCTTAGTGTCTATGTGCTAGGGGTAGGGCACAATGCTTTGAAACTCACACTGCAGCAAACACAAAGACACAAGCACGCAAACCTTGCTGTTTGTGACATTGCCAGAGAAAAATTAATTAATTAACGATCAAATGTTGAGTCTTTTGCACGTGTGGCAAACGTGGCTCTCACATCACCGTTGCGGGGATGTCGGCATGAAGGCATGAGGAAGCGTTAATGTCGAAGAGGCCTGTGTCTGAATGACACAATCCCGTTATTTACCCAGTCTATGTGCAGCAGTAACAGGAGATACATGCAGGAGAAATCCATGAATGAGAACAACTAACTGCCACACCAGGCATTTAATGCAAAAAGAGGGTTTTTCTGAATGCGCTCCGGATCTGCTCTGCCATTACACTCAGGCTTTTCCTGTCAGCCGTTCATTATCCTTGACAGGGCACACACACACACACGCTCACACACACATTACCCCTTTTCAACCAGTACTTGTATGAGCATGAGTATGAGTCACGTCTCAGCTCTGTGATTCATACCTGCTGCCGCTGCGATCATACGCTCTTTAATAGGTGTTAGATGTTTACCTGCACACCTGCTGTGTGCGCCTCTGTGTGTATATGCCTGAGTTAGGCCAGGGGGGATTACCTCTGTTTACTGTGCAAAAGATGATTAACCTGCAACCACGCACACAAAATTAGTCGTGTTTCCACTAGGCACGGCATATTAGGATAACAAACAGACAGCTACACACTGACAAACACACACAAACACGCACACACACACACGGAAGAAGGGAAACACCCCATCATGCTGCTGTAACCATGGAGAAATCAGCAGAGAAGCAAAAAAAATGAGCAGAAATTGTGATGGGAAAGTGTGAAGAGGTTTTGGTTGAAATAGATTGTTGGTTCGATTTCTGTGAAAAGTTTGTGCTGGCATCAGAGTAAAATAACTTTTTCTTGATTTTTGCAATTACAAAAGGATCTAAATTCAATGTACAATTGCTATTTATTTTTCTGGAGTTGTGTACACCACAGTCTTCACTGGTTGCTGCGAGTATGGATGAGGCAGAGAAAACATGGTAGCTGCCTTGGATTAGTTAGGATTGTGATAAACATGCACACTGTATAAAGTTAAATATAAATTGTTTAATGCCCTATAATTCAGTGTGATTCTTATTGGTTTAATACCTTTTCAGTAAATCTCTTCAGTAAGGTCCAACCAAACCCCCTTTGCCTTCAGCTGTATTTTTTTCTGTACCTTAGTTAGTTAGTTAGTGGCAAATCGCTACTCAAGGCACCTCAAGGCACTTTATTTTGTAAGGTAAAGACCTTAAAGTAATGCAAACAAAACCCCAACAATTTGACAACCTCCTGTGAGAAGGCACTTGGCAACAGTGGGAAGGAAAAACTCCCTTTTAACAGGAAAAAGCAGCCATCTGCTGTAGCCGGTTGTGGATGAGGGGAGGGAGACAGGGCAAGCAAAGAAATAAAGTAATTCCAGTTTTTAATACTTACAGCCAACTACATTTCAGAAGAAGACAAGAAAACACTTCGTGTTGAATGACTACAGGCCTTTGTTGGGATTGTAATATATAGAATTATGGCAGTACAAAAGGTAAAAGTGGGTCTAACCCTGTACTAGTAAGATGTAACTAATGGTTACCAGCATGTGTATGTTCATATTCTTTACAAAATACACAACATATATACACAATATATATTATTTATTATAGTATTTTGCAAGGATGTCCAAAATCATCTTAATATATGAAAAATAAGTTTCAACAAGTGTTTAACATGACTAAAAACTGAAATTTCTATAATCAGTACTGAGAAATCAGGAACTTTACTGTCATTTAACTTCCTGTCTATGACTTTATTACTTTGCGATAGTATAGATGGGCATGTGGGAGGCTCATTAAAACTCATTGTTTAATTCAATCAGTAGCTTCAGAGCAGCTAAGAAATGGATCGTGAGGTGACACTTTTTTGTTGGTTGAGACATAAAGTGTTAACAATGTACAACTCAGAATATTAAGGTGTACAAAAGACAGTTGGAGCATTAGTCTGGACTGTGGCTGTGGCAGAAACTTTAAAAAAACAGATTCAAAAAAACAAATCTTTACTGATTGCTTTGTCTTTGTTTTGCAGGATCAAGCATGAGAACATTGTGGCACTGGAAGACATCTACGAGAGCCCCGACCACCTCTACTTGATTATGCAGCTGTGAGTCAATGTTCTTTTTCTTCTTCTGTTGTCGTCATTGTGTTTAGGACATTGTGTTCGACAATGTGACTGATGGGAACAGAGACCCCCAAATCACCCACATCTCCCTGGAAGACCATTTCATTTAGTGACTGCAAGCTCTGCTCTGTCACATAATGGGACTCGTCAGCCTGTAAAAGCTGTTGTGTAATATATTTGTGGGTGTGTTTGTGGGGGCGGGGTTGGGGTTTGTTATTTAATATTGTATTAGTAGGGTAGAAATTAAAAAAAGAAGACATATTATTTCTTTAAGACAAAGCTGGTGCTACAAAAGTAATATCATATTATAGAGGGCATAAGCTGTCCTATTGTGAAATTTTAGCCTACAAATGAGTACATTTTAAATATTAGTTATAGTTTATATGTTAAATCTTTCTCGAGTGGGTCAGATTTTATTCTGGCAGACATTTTGGTTTTCTTATAGCGAGGGACAAGAATACAAATTCTTTGTTGTTCTGTTTTTGATTTTTATTAATAATAATTTAATGTTTCAGATGTCGGAGTGCGTATTTCTTATTTGCTTCTGACTTAAATTGTTGCTAATTTACAGAGTGTTTTCAAATTCTCACACTTTACCTCTCGTTCTTCTGTCCACCCACCCATCACATAGACACACAAAAAACACACAAAGCCCACCAGTCCTCCCACATGCACGCACACACAGACACACGTACTCAAAGCCCACCACACCGCTACGAGGCTTCTATTACATCATCTGATGTACATCTCTGCTTTGATGGTCAGCACTAGAGGAAAGGGTTCACCCACAGGTGTCCCACTAACCTCCTCTTCAAGGTTAGAGCTGCTTACATAAGGAGTTGGTCTGGAAGTTTGGCATTCGAGCTGGAAACAAATCAGTCAAGTTCAGGTGGAAGTCAGAGCCGTGGTTTACACAACAGTGGCGTGTTTATTGCCGATGCCAGTGGATTATCTGCTCCCCTACCGCATGTGTTTGGGTGGTTGTGTTTCTGTGCCAACTCGCGGCAATACAGGAAACGATTTTGAGGTCTTTAACTTATGAATAAGCTCATAAGTTAAAGCTAATATTTAACCTACCTATGACAGCTGGCAGATAATCCACTCACTTATTTGGTGGTAAGCCATTGTGTTTATGACATTTTGCACCCTGTTGGAATTCTTGGATAAAAAAGGCTCTCAAGGTGTTGATCCAGCCCGTTCTCACTCCCGAGGCGTAATATACTGACGATTTCTCAAGTCCCGAGGCGTTTCTAAGGAACGCAAAAGGTGACCTTCCACGCTCTTATGCTACGCGCTGGGTGATGGATGACATCCAGTAGAATGACGCTCCCACGGTAATACACGTTCCAGCCATGTATTCCAGCCCTAACCATAACCTTATCCCTAACCCTAACCTTATCCCCAGCCTTAACCAGTACTTTAATGACGTTAGATAGTGTTTTTCAAAGCGATTTAAGTAAAACGAACTTACATGTGTAGATTCATTCCAAATGGTTCTCATGTTTCCTCATTTTTCTGATCTTGTAATATAGGGACGTGTTGGGAACCCGGAAGCGCAATATACCGACAATTTGTCACCTAGTGTAAAATGTTATGCTTTGGGAGTGAGACCATGTTGGTTGATCACAGTTGTTAGAAGATGCAAATGTACCTCTATCAGCTTTCTCATAGTCAAAAAAGTATTTTTTTCAATTAAACTTTAAAGATTTGAGCATGAATGAGGTTATTTTGCCTGGACGATAAGCCTGGTTTTAAAAGAAAGAAACGTTAATATGTAGATTAAAGAAGAATTTGCATTCAATTCTGTCAAAGCCTCGTAGTATACTATAGATCCTATTACTGTGGACGACTGATAAATTGTCAGCAGTTTCACCAACTCTTTAATATGGGGCTAGGTGAACTTGGTGAGGTTACTGTGACATAGTTAAGTCAGACCTGATCTAGTAATGGAAGTTTGAACTGACATCAACGATATTTACAGTTTTTTCTGAATGCTTAAACCCTAACTGTGATTCCTGTAGCACAATCTCTAAAACTATTCAGACTTATAGCAAAACCACTCACTGAGTTTGCAAAACTAAAAGCACAAAAACTGCTTTGCACTCAGTTTGCAATTTTGTAACACACACTTTGCAAAACTGTAGGCACAATTCACTGCACAACACTCAATTACCAAATTTCCAACACACTCCTAGCAAAAGTATACACATGTATGGCTATCATTAACACTAATTTGCCAACTGTCTGGCACACTTTCACATGTGAAAACTTTTTTAGATAATTCGTTCACTTTGCAATCTGCCTAAGCACTATAATACAGGTAAGCTGTGTGTGCGGAGTACAATGGAGGGAGCAGAAAGAGTGAGAAGAAGAGGAGGCCGAGGAAGAGGACGTGGAGGTGAAGAAGTAGGATGAAGAGGACGACAAGGACAAGGAGGAGCAAGAGGAAGATGAGGAGGGGGGAGAGGAAAATGAGGAGGGGGGAGAGGAAGGGTAGGAAGAGTAAGAAATAGAATTGCTGATGACATCAGAGCTACAATAGTGGACCATGTAATCAACCGTGGAGTGACCCTGAGGGTAGCTGGCCAACGGGTCCAGCCTAACTCGAGCCGCTACACTGTAGCAAGTACCATAGGGACATCTTGAAATGAGAATCGGTTAGTACAGTCACTTCGCACAAAGATTTGTAGCACTGCCATATGCCAATGAGAAACACACCAATACCATTGATGTGAAAATACTGAAATTGTTACTTTACAGAATTGCTAGATGACCAGATGCTGGGGCAGAGGAAGCATGTTCACTGCAGACCAAGTAACCCATATAGTCATTATGGCGATTGCAAATAATCCTATACTTGGAAATAAACACTTGTGTTTGTTTTGATGTGTTTGAATAAACACCAGTACTTGAAGTTTGGATCCCTCTATGCTTATGGATCTATGACAGAAGTATGAGCTCAAACTGACATAGCCTACCTTGTGCACAGAGAAAGCAAAAGCCAGATGTGTTTTGTATTCATACCATCAGTGTGCAGTTGGCGCATTGTGTGCTTAGTAGATGATGGCTTGTGTGTACTGTTTGATACGGAAACACCACTTTTACGAAGGTGTGAAGAGTTAGTCTAGCTGTGTTCACTTTTGCAAGAGAACTACAATGTTTTGATTATTGGGTGACAGGTTTTCTTATTTGTGTGAAGAGTTTTGCAAAATTAGCCAATAGTTACAAAAAATGTGCTTAAGCAATCAGAAAAAACTGTAATGGTATTTATGTTCAGCAGCAGGCAGAGTTGTACATACAACCTTGGCATTTTCCATCCAGGTCAAAAGCATTTGTATGAGAATAATCCTGCACAGCAGCTATAGACGCTCATTATTAGCCATCACATCCACATACTTTACTGCATATAACTCACTGTGTCATAGCAACTTGGGATGCAATTATTAATGCTAAGGGAGTAGTATGATATTTATTTATTACCCTGTACTGCTCTTGTTACCCTTAAACAGACTAATTTTAATACAGGTTCATTTTAAGAGCTGTCCCTTTTTAAAATAGCCTCGACTTACTAAACTGCTTACAAGTGGAATAAGCTCCAAAAAGTATGAAACTACCAGCCCTTTTTAAAGTAAAACAGTTTTAGGTTTGCAGATCCTTATCTGTCAAGTTTGTCCCAAACCTTTTCTCCTTGAAAAAAGATCTCAATCTTAATGGCTTTTTGCAATCTTATTTAAAAAAAAAATGTTTTAAGAAATGCAATATTACATGTCTAAAAACAGATGTTAGAGACGTTGAAATGCAATATTGATATTATCATTACTAGCAAAACGCTTCCCTGGGGAACAAAATTCCTTTGTGGATACAAATTTTGGTGACTGCTACACACACACACACACACACACACACACACACACACACACACACACACACACACACACACACACACACACACACACACACAAACATATAGATTGTTAAATAGTTCCATGCAATCATTATAGTTAGATTAATATTACCAGTAGTAGTAATAATAATTGTGCCAGCTAAAGCATTAAATCGCCATAAAGTCAGCACTCACTTAGTAATATTATGAAGTGTTTCAAATTATCTAGATTAAGCTAGTCTACGAGCTAAAAATGTAGAAGCAGAAACTTTACTTGTAGTGTACTAAGCAAAGATTCCTATCAACATTGCTGTAAAATTTGTAAATTTGTTATCTACATTTGCTTAGTTACTTTTCCAAGGTTGTACCTAATCTCTAGGTCCTAGCTAGCTAAGATGCCAATGTGTTGATGGCAAGATAAATGGATGACTTTCCAGACATAACAAACACAGATTAACTACGTCTGGGCAGCGCTTTTTTTCTCCTCACTCCATTCTGATGACAAATTAAGAAACAGTTTCCTTAAGCTTTTACGTCACTTAAAATCCTTCTGTTGGCCAGACTCCAGTCAAAGGTCTTAACTGTGGTTAAGCTGTTAACCTACAATCTTAACATTTTGATTAAATCTCCTGTTGTCATGGATAAACCAGTTAACAGAGCTGACTGCTGTTTGGTAAAGAAGCAAGTTATTATCGCTGAGTGCTCTCACTTGATCTAGCAGTGACTGTGGTTAAAGTTAAGGTTAAGAATCAAAGGCAAGATTTTTTTTCTACTTTGACTAACATAGGTTTCAAAATTCAGTAGTTCATTACAGTTTTTACAGACGCTAGGACACATTTCTCAATACTTAGGTCACGTTTGCAAAACTCCTCACACAGTGAGCACAACAGAAGTCTATGTGGGCTAAACTGAGGACCAGTTATCATTGTTTTGGCACAAAATGCATTCAATGACTACATCTCTCAAATTTCATGAATTATCTTCTCACTCAGACACAACAACTGCCAAAAATCTTTGTACGTACAGGACATTTTGCATGTGCTTACATACTGTTTTCAAAACTGTTAAACTTATGGCCAAAACAATAACACAATGCAAAACTTGAAAAGACAGCAAAATTCAACAGCAATATTTTATTGAAACATATTTTAAAACTAAAAATGCAGTTTAACCAGCCACAGCTGATTCTCATTGTAGATGAACATCTACACAGGTGTTACTCCTTCAATTTTTCAACTCCTTCAATTCTGCCATGCCAGAAGATTCTTTCCTAGGTGTGTTGCCCTAGATGACATAAGATGTGATGTGGATGAGAACCTGTGGCCAAATGGAGGAGACCGAGTAGATTAGCATTACTATTGTATGTGTATCAGTGGATGGTGTGTATACAAATTCTTGTATTTTGGGATTACTTAGTGCAAAAAAATAAAAAATACATAAACAAATATTAACGAATTCTGCATGATGTCTGATTCATTCCAGTAACATATATTGAAATTATAAACAGAGATGTGTCCTTGTTTTACACAAGTAAACACTGTGTAATGCTACATGTTGTTAGTGTTTTTTAGGTCATTGTTTTGTGGGTGACAAAGTGTGTTTGTCGCCTGTCAACCTTTGCTAGTGTTCTGGAAGAATGAGTTTATTTGAGACCTGAATGAAGTGTTTTGGTAGTTGTAGTGCATTTTGAATGTGAAATGAACTGCTTTGCCAAGCTGACAGTCAGTTAGGAGGATTGTGTGAAGTGTTTTGCAAAAGTGACCTAAGTATTGAGAAATGTGTCCTAGCGTCTGTAAAAAACTGTAACCAAAAGACGTTGGCTGTACCTGCTGTTTTATTTCTTTGAGAAAAAGAACAGTAACAAGAAAGACCGGTCTCTGATATCTCCCTCTAACCCTCCATCCCCTTTTCCTCTCCTCTTTCACACCATCTGCCCTCTGCTTCTTTTTTTTTATTTCATTGCTTTCCTTCTCTTTATATCTTCCTCCTGCTCACTATTTTTCCAGGTACAATCTGCTTGAACACAGGTCAGCTTCAAACATGGTTAAATGCTTAACCCACTTTGAATATATAACAAATTGGGCATGTGGGTAACTTACATATTAATTTGCAAACAATATGCACATGTTTTATACTATTGCAAGGGGTAGCACAGTGGCATGGTGGTTCTCAGAGCTAAAATTGCCTGAGATAACCATAGTTTGGATAGAAACAAAATGTGCCCAAAGTGATTATTTGCACATGTGCTGAACTAATTATTTCAGTGTGTCAGTTGTAGTTATGATGCCCAGATGTATTATGAATTTGTCATAATATAAAAGGCAATGTGAAAGGATCAAAAGCTAGAGTAGCTCAGAATCCTTTTTGATCTAGCATCAGCATTGCATGCTGTCCTTCTCCAAGCAAAACACAGAACTGCAGCTTCATCTCTGCATCTATTTTAACCCTGTGCAGCTGTGTCCAACTGTTCTTGTAAATGGTGACTGAAAAGCTGCGTTTTCCCAGAGCACCAACTCAACAGTGCTTCTGCAAAGTGAAGCTTGGCAATAGCTGCATTTCTACTGATCATTACAGTACTAATTAACCTCATTTGTATTCAGTGGTGTGCTGGTTTTCTTATTCAGTAATCAGAAACCACATTTAAAAACAAGGATTTTTGCAGATTTCTCATGTAATTGCAGTATGGCAGATCAATGCAGTCTGACAGAATTTCCTTCATTCCTGTTCATCATAGCTTGTCTTACGTAACCTTGACCGCAGGGAGGCAATCAGACCATGCTGCTATGAAAATCGATGCAACCGAGTGCAATGTGGGCTTTATATTGATGCTGTTTGTGCTGTGAATTGCATATCAGTAAAAAATAAATAAATAAAAGAACTGGCTTTCAATGAATCCAAACAAAGTAGCACCTGGGATTCTTAACACAGTTTTCTATATTCCTTTGGAATAGTATCATCTTTTTCAGTTTCTTCTATTGAGCTTGTGGGAAGCTTGTGATCAGCTGGACTCAACAGAAGCAGACAACTTTTTTTGTCAGTATTCAAAATTTTAAGCCTTTGTTTGTTGTGGCTTGTCCACTGACAGTTGGGTTGTTGGCTGTATTTCACTTCTTCAGTTCATTTGTACAGTTTGGATGTGTTCAGATGAGACTGAAGCAACATTAGAACATGGCTCTTGGTCTTGTTACAAGATAATACACTGAGGACTGATTGGGGGGTGACAAACAGGAGAAATGAGGTAAAGACGAACGTAATTAACAGAAACCGAGAGCAATTAGGGAATCTGGAGTACTGAGAGGAAGCAAAACTAACACAGCAAACAACAGAAAACTAACCTCTAATGTAAAACAGAAACAGTAACCAAAAGTAACACTGACCTGAGTTTTTAAAAAACCTAACAAGAAGTCAGGGAACAATGAGGGAGCAATATTTATCACTAGAATAAAGAAAATGCAGGGACCTTAGAAACCTTGCAAAGGGACTTAAAATATGTGTCTAAGCCTCAAACTACCCAAAACTAAAAAGCAAAACTCCACAAACCTGAAAAACAGAAAAGCCTCAAATAGAGGACTATTTAAAAAACCCCAAAATAGTACAAAGGCTGTGATACCTGTGAGTCGAAAGCTGAGGCTTCAGACAACACTAAATCCTCAGGCTTTTTTCTACTCTAAGTAAGATGTCACTGACAGAGGATATCTTTAATATAGTCATCTCAGGTTCACAGCGACTGAGGGGCAGCTACTGAGAAGAAAGTTGGATTAAAGGGAGGGGAAAGGGAACTAAAATAACTTGTTTCAGACAGAGGATTAACTCAGGGGCTGCACCAAGTCCCGGTGTGAGATAAGTAAGGATTAGTTGACCTGTGAGTCATGCAAAGCTGCTCGATTAAAGAATAAAAATCTGGAGTTGGAAAAGAGCAGGATAGCTTTCCGTTCAGTGGGGGCTCTTCCAAAAGTCTTGAAACATTGCAATTAGTCCTGAGTTGACCACCATATTGATTTTTTTGTGGTCTTTTCTTCGGTTGTATTGTTGCGCAGAAAATGTGTTTCCAAAGTTAAATTACAAGTCAGCTATAATTAGCAATTTAAAAAGTTGATGTTAAAGACCCAACTTGATCCATTTATAGAAGCATTTGCCTGATTAGAGCTCTTCTATGTTCTACAGTATGACCCTTTAAAAGAGTGCCCTACATGATACTCTTCTCTCTCTACTTACACTTCTTATACGCTAGCTTCACCTAAAGACCTAATCAGATTAGTTATTTGGGTCTTTAAAACTGAATTAAATCCTTTAAAGACTTAAAGGATTTAATTCAGTTTTATTTACACAGCACCAAATCACAACAGTCACTTAAAGGTTCTTTACATTGTAAGGTAAAGATCCTACAATAATGCAGAAAAAAAACATATACCATTTATAACACCCAGCACGCCCCTGCGGGCGGTTTATCCTTCAAGCTCGGGTCCTCTACCAGAGGCCTGGGAGCTTGAGGGTCCTGCACAGTATCTTAGCTGTTCCCAGGACTGCGCTCTTCTGGACAGAGATCTCCGATGTTGTTCCCGGGATCTGCTGGAGCCACTCGCCTAGCTTGGGAGTCACCGCACCTAGTGCTCCGATTACCACGGGGACCACCGTTACCTTCACCCTCCACATCCTCTCGAGCTCTTCTCTGAGCCCTTGGTATTTCTCCAGCTTCTCGTGTTCCTTCTTCCTGATATTGCTGTCATTCGGAACCGCTACATCGATCACTACAGCCGCCTTCTTCTGTTTGTCTACCACCACTATGTCCGGTCGGTTAGCCACCACCATTTTGTCCGTCTGTATCTGGAAGTCCCACAGGATCTTAGCTCGGTCATTCTCCACCACCCTTGGGGGCATCTCCCATTTTGACCTCGGGACTTCCAGGTTATACTCGGCACAGATGTTCCTGTACACTATGCCGGCCACTTGGTTATGGCGTTCCATGTATGCCTTGCCTGCTAGCATCTTGCACCCTGCTGTTATGTGTTGGATTGTCTCTGGGGCATCTTTACACAGCCTGCACCTGGGGTCTTGCCTGGTGTGATAGACCCCAGCCTCTATGGATCTTGTGCTCAGAGCTTGTTCTTGTGCTGCCATGATTAGTGCCTCTGTGCTGTCTTTCAGTCCAGCTTTGTCCAGCCACTGGTAGGATTTCTGGATATCAGCCACCTCCTCTATCTGCCGGTGGTACATACCGTGCAGGGGCCTGTCCTTCCTTGATGGTTCCTCGTCTCCCTCCTCTTTCTTGGGTTTCTGCTGCCTGAGGTATTCACTGAGCACTCGGTCAGTTGGGGCCATCTTCCCAATGTATTCTTGGATGTTCATTGTCTCATCCTGGAATGTGGTGCTGACACTCACCAGTCCCCGGCCCCCTTCCTTCCGCTTAGCGTACAGCCTCAGGGTGCTGGACTTGGGGTGAAACCCTCCATGCATGGTAAGGAGCTTTCTTGTCTTTATGTCAGTGGCTTCTATCTCCTCCTTTGGCCAGCCTATTACCCCAGCAGGGTACCTGATCACGGGCAGGGCGTACGTGTTGATGGCCCGGATCTTGTTCTTACTATTCAGCTGACTCCTCAGGACTTGCCTGACCCTCTGCAGGTACTTGGTGGTTGCAGCTTATATATATATATATATATATATATATATATATATATATATATATATATATATATATATTCACGTGTGCATGTGCGTTCTCTGAACAAGAAACAGAAACATTTTCTCCTAAAGCCTGAATAAATGCCACAATAAGATCTTATTTTTGTGCTGTTGCTTAATAGCTGTCTCGCTGTGTTAATCAGGTTGTGTTTGCACAGATATGGAGTTTAATCTAATTAGGGTAATTGTTGTGTTTGCATGATATTTTAGACAATTAATCTCAGTTAAGTGTTCACGTGAAAAAACAAGCTTGAGATCAAAAAAAGCAGAGTGGAGGTGTAAATGCAGGAGTGGGGTTTTCCTCCCTACATTTCAGCTAATGAGGCAGCGGTCAGATCTCTGTCTCTCTGCTGTGACGAGCAGAAAACGAGGCTTGCCGTCGTCAGCGATGCACAGCCATCGTCCGGTGAGAGTAATAGCACTGCCTGCTTGTAAACACATCAGCTGACAGAGGAGAGATGAATGAGGCACAGTGACATGACAAGCGGGCTGACTGCTGCAACATTTACTTTTCAAAAATGTTCTTGCATCGTAAGCAAGGATGTCATGATTCCACCCTACAGCCCTGCACTACATTGCAGTGCGCCAGCCCAGTGTGGCAGAGGTGTGGCTAATGCACACCAATATGAGGCTGGGTTAAAAAAAATACATTATAGGTGACCTTGTTAAAGGTGGCTATAGTCATAGCCAGTCGTAGTCACTCCTTTTAAACACAGGGATCTCTCCATCATTACACCATAACAGCTTAGGTATCCTGTGGAGTTTTCCTCAGAAGAAACCTAATATCACCGAACAGGACGTGGCAGGCTGCCAAGAGAAGGCAATGAAGCTTCTTCCATGGAATTCAATTTTCTGCACATACTAAGGATCGTACAGTGTGTTAAATGAATTTATTTATCAAGACAGTCTTATATATTGACAGTCTTAATTTGCCCTAAAACCAGCTTTTCAGATGAAACTCACTGCTTGTTTTTTTAAAATAAAGGAATTCTATAATTTATTGTCCAGGCTATGCAAGAACATGTTAACAAAGTTAGAGCACAACTGTGACACATTGCAGACAAGGTGAGGTGAAAGCTATTTAACCTGTGTGATGCACTTGTCTGGCAAACCAGGCAGGCAAAGATAACAGTGGGGTTACATATCATTACTTGGAACTCTGAGCATCAGTCAGAACTTTAAGAATAAAATGAGAGCGAAAAACAGGATGCATTGATTTGCAGATGGGCCCGTGCATCAGCGTCCAGCATGCCTGCTCAATAATTCATTGAAACAAAACGAAGTGTGGGTTCTTTTGTTCTTTTTGTAGTCACAGCAGTGTTGCTGTGTGTAATTGTGGCTTGACATCATCAAACATCACACAGATGGATGCAGATAAATTAGATGGATGCCGTCTCTAGATGGATGTGAAGACACAAAATTAAGATAGAAAGTATGTCATTTTAGATTATTTGCTGTTAAGGATTACAGAGCTCCTAGGAACCACTCGTTCAATCTTGTTATGTCTCATAATATTTTGTTTGTAATAACAGGGAAATTTGATTAGAGGGGGTTGTATAATATCAAGTAGCTATATAATTGTGTGTCTTCCCCAAATAAAGGTAAAGTACTTTCAGCTGCTCCCTTATTTCCCAAGGGGTCATCACAGCAGATGGATCTGCATAATTTACCATAATTTACTCCAGATGCCCTTCCTGATACAATCTTCCCATTCGTCCAGGCTTGGGACTGGCACTAGGAGTACACCAGCTTGTGGACCCCTCATGCTGGGTGTTTTGTCTCATCCCGGTCTTTACTAGCTAATAAAATGGCCAGAATATCATCATTAGATATAAACCGGACTTAGTGAGCAGACTTAGGTAACTGTGTGCACATTTAAAAGGTGTTTTGGGTTGAATAAGATATGACACATACTGTAGGTCTATTAGAGATGAGAGAGAATGCTAATACTCATATATGGGTGGTGAGTACATAGCATAAGGTCATCTAAATTTTTTAAGATTGTCTTACCTTCTACAGAGATAAATAGGAGCTCAGCTGGGTTACCAAGGTGGGGCGGTACAGGTGAAGAGCGGGCAGGCAGGTTTTGAGCCGGTGAGTTCCTTCCTTTACAAGATTCACCGGCTCAATGCAATGGAGCGATGCTCGTGTCATCCACAGGCAAGAGTGACTTGAGCAGACAGATTTTCAAGGCAGATTCCAGGCACGAATAACTTTGAGACAAGGAATTAACCGTGGGAGTTTGTCACCGTAGCAGCGATGACTTTCTGGCGAAGAACGGTGCACTTTTTTGCCCAGATATATTCTTCGTTTGGGATGTAGTTTGGGAGGTAGAGCAGGTGATCTACTAATCAGAAGGTTGGTGGTTTGGAGGTTTCCCTGGCTGCTCCAGTCTATATTGAAAGCGCCTTGGGCAAGATACTGAATGTGAATGTAAATGTCAGATAGAAAGCTCTTAGGCATAGACAAATATAACGTAAGAACCAGTCTATTTACCATTGCTTCATACCTGAAACTGACCAGTTTGGTCAGAACTCCTGCACGCTGGGCTGATGTGGTCAGCCAAGTCCAACCAGCAACTTCACCTGAGAGTGAAGAGTTAACCACCTGAGAGAAAGTGAACCAAACCCAGCCCAACCTACCAAATTATGACAATTCCACATACATGCTTTGTACTCTT
This sequence comes from Aulonocara stuartgranti, assembly GCF_965226115.1. Taxonomy (NCBI): domain Eukaryota; kingdom Metazoa; phylum Chordata; class Actinopteri; order Cichliformes; family Cichlidae; genus Aulonocara; species Aulonocara stuartgranti. The sequence continues at coordinate 4,468,415 of NC_138953.1, read as the reverse complement.
GATTAGAGAAGGCTGTCACCATACCATTGGCACCAGGATCATAGTGGACCACTGGAATGGCATCATCACATCCTCTGCTGCCCTTCTCCTCTTACTAGAGTTCTTATAAAGGCTCCAGCCAGAGATATCAGGTGCTGTCATGGTACAATTAATTTCTTTGGTCACAATGACACAAAAACCTTGTACCAAAACACTGTTCAAGAAAATTTCCAAGCTGGTTAGGCCCCTGCAGTTTCTTTCAGTTTCACAACACTGTGGCTTCCATATGGAGGAATCCAGACTGCTGACAGGATTAACATCTTGTCATATGTAGGTGAATGAGGACCCAAATGCATACTCACAGGCAGTCAGGATTAACATTAAGCTCATCTCTAATTTTTTAAAGCTCAAATAAAACAGGAAGTTAAAAACGCAAGCCAACAGCTAACAGAGACAGAGACTGAGGCACGAAACATGGGGAACATATTTCTCTCCTGTCCTGGGAGAGTACTCAGCAAATGCCATGCTGATTCACATTATGGAGTAGTACTCTATGATTCTGCTTTTAGCTGCTGATCACATTTCTTTACTGTGGAATTAAAGTCATTTAAAATCATTTGTAGCTATCATCAAAGACATAAATTCTTGCCTGAAATGAAAAAACAGGGTGATACTTTGAGCGTTTTTAGACTTGGCCATTATGTGTGTGTTTAACAAGTCTTCCCCTGCTGACAGTGACGGATGTCGGGGGCTGTGCCCTGGGTGGGGACACCTGCTTTAGTGGAGCCATGGTCACATGAGGCTGGGAGTATGATGCTTAAAGCTCATAATCAAACAGATTGTCTCTTTTTGTTGTTGTTGATTTTTTAGGTGAAATAGTGTAGGCTAAACCCATATCCAGCACAGCGTGGAGCATTGTTGACATCGGGATCTTTGATCTCCCGCATTTTGCAATGATATATCAATTGAGAAATGATGAATGCGGGTAATTTGGCAGACATTATTCTGGTGTTTGTGTGTCTTAGGATCTGTGTTGTGTCTACGATGTTGCATGTGTTTGTGTTTTGATTTTGGTCTGTTTGTGCTCGCCTTTCGCTGCATTTCTGCATTTCCTTTTCACTGTGTGTATATGCATGTGTGCGCATGTGTGTATTGTGTATGTGTGTATATGGTCCTGCCCTTGTATCTGTACGTGTGTGACTGTGCACTTGTGTTGTGTTCTTGTGTGGGAGCTCCTGTCTGATTGCCATGGTCTTCTTACGCAAACACTTATGCAACAATGCAGCCTGGTGGCTGATCTCCGTTGTATCGTGTGTGTGTGTGTGTGTGTGTGTGTGTGTGTGTGTGTGTGTGTGTGTGTGTGTGTGTGTGTGTGTGTGTGTGTGTATTCAGCCCTTTTTTGTCATGCCCAGGCATTGCGCTCTCTAAAACCGAACAAGTCGCTGTCCTCTTTGAGGAGAGAAAAATTGGTTTAGTGGTTCTTTTAGATTTTTTTTTTTTATGTCGTCAGTGTGAACTGTATGCTCGAATCTGATCTGTGTGTGTGGACATGTTTGCCCTTGTGAATCCACATGTGTCCTTTCTGTCATATGTACACATTCCTGGCCATGGGTGTTTCTATATATGAAGGGTATATTTATTTTTGTCATTTTTATTCGTGTGTAAATCAAAGCATACTGTATAAGGTGTTCTACTTCTATCAAGTTTTTGTGCTCATTCTTTATATTAATACTATTAATGTATTCTATTACTGCTAATGTTGCTGGGGCAATTAAGATGGTCCTCTCCAGTAGGGGGAGCTATGTGTCTGTTAACTAAGTGGAGGGCTGTTCTCACCTGCATAAACTGCATGTTGTGTATACCTGGACAAGTTGTTTCATGTGCTCTTGAGTCATAAAAGTTAACACTAACTGTTGAAAGAATTTGCCCGGGGTGGAGAAATTTGCCTTTTACTTCCTAAATGTTTTTCTTGGGTCACAAATGAGTTTTTTTCTCCGACTGCTGACAGTGTGAGCTGCATTGCAAATATTTCAGAACCTTTAGATCACTTTGATGGGAGACGGGTTTTTTTCCTCACTGAATACTTACACGCTGTCTTCTGTCCTTCTCTTATAATCTTTTCTCAAAATTGAGCTGCCCTGTATTCATGGAATCTGATGTGCCGCTCACATTTTGGGACAAGAAAAACAAATGGAAGTGGAATTATCCTTTCTGTAAGATTGAGGCTCATCTTTAATCATCTACTACTGCAGTAATATCGCACGTCACAAACGCACAAATTCACACACATCGGTCCTTTTTGTCTCCTCTTGCTCTTACGTCTTTCCCCCCACTGCTCCACTGTGACATTTTAACTTAAGCTTTTTCTTTGGCTTCTGCTGCAGTGAAAGGAAAAGAAAGTAGGATAAAGATTAAAGAATATTCTTGAAATATTATAAAACTCTGAGAGCTGCAGTGCAATCGTGGAGAAGTTAGAAAATATTTAAGTCAGTGGTGAATGTGTATGAAGGAAGAAATGAAAGGATTCACTGTATTTAAAGGATGCTTTGCCAACTTTTAGCACATCTTCAAAAGAAATGTGTATATATTACAATTATGAAGCTGCAGGGAATATCAGTGTGTGTGTGTGTGTGTGTGTGTGTGTGTGTGTGTGTGTGTGTGTGTGTGTGTGTGTGTGTGTGTGTGTGTGTGTGTGTGTGTGTGTTTGGTTGTCCGTGTGTGAGCTGGCACATGGCTCACCATTTCCACAAACTCTTGGCTGGGAAGCTGTACTGCTCATAAATTACCAAAAATATCAACCCAGCAAATCCCCCCAGCCTGCTACCAGATACTGCTGTGTGTGTGTTTGTGTGTGTAAGGTCTTCTTCTTCCCACATGCACCCTTTGTCCCGTCCTGCAGGGTGTCTGGCGGCGAGCTGTTCGACCGAATCGTGGAAAAAGGATTCTACACGGAGAAAGACGCAAGCACGCTGATCCGGCAAGTCCTGGACGCCGTTAACTACCTGCACAGGATGGGAATCGTGCACCGAGACCTGAAGGTAAAACACTCAAACACACACACACATTCCCTGCTTCTTCACTGAAGTCTTACCCCACATACACACAAACACTCACTCTCCCATTCCACACTTTAAATCCACACAAGTGCTTCATTCTCACTTGACAGCCCTTGATTTACTGCTGCAATAAGGGCAGCAGCTCGACACATGCAGTGCATTGTGGGTGAGTGTAGTGTGTGTCAGCTGTTTGAAGGAATGGATTGGTCAGAGTGACCTCCATTAACCAAGACTGTGTAAAATGAGCAATAAGGTTGTCTGTCTATTAACTGCCTGAGACATTAAACAAAGTGACAGTGTTTGTAATCCAAAATTCATTCTTTCTTTCTTTCTTTCTTTCTTTCTTTCTTTCTTTCTTTCTTTCTTTCTTTCTTTCTTCAGCCAGAGAACCTGTTGTATTTTAATCCTCAAGACGAGTCCAAGATTATGATCAGTGACTTTGGTCTTTCAAAGATGGAGGGCAGCGGTGACGTCATGTCAACTGCCTGTGGCACGCCAGGATATGTGGGTAAGCCGGTCGCACCGTCACCGCCTGTCCTCAACGTTCTTATTTCTTTCCTCTTAAAATCACAGTTTATCCCCTCTGATAAGATGGCGCCGGTGAGGTCGGCTGCCGTCACGACTGCTCCGACCACTTTTTCTTTGTCTTTGTTTTTTAAGTTAGTTTTCAGCGTTTCTAAATCGGCAAAATCATCACCATTGGGTACATTAGGTATGACAGTGACACTCTTGTTTCTATTGGTATACAATGTACTCACAATTCGAAGTTTTTAACTCCGGATCCGAGCTGGCCGAGTGAGATCTCGAGGGAGAACAAAGGGAAGCGGCGGCGGCCTAGAGGGAAGCGAGTCGGCGTCAGGAACAGGCTGAGAGCTCGTGCACACTGCACACCTCTGCCTAGCATCCTGCTCGCCAACGTCCAGTCACTGGAGAACAAGCTTGACGAACTCAGGGCCAGGATAAAGTTCCAGAGAGACATTCGGGACTGCAATCTCCTCTGCTTCACCCAGACATGGCTGAACCCAGCGGTGCCGGACCACGCCATCCAGCCGGCCGAGTTCTTCTCGGTTCACCGCATGGACAGGACACGGGACTCGGGGAAGTCAAGGGGAGGCGGCGTGTGTTTAATGGTGAACAACAACTGGTGCAACAGTGCGAACGTTGTTCCTCTCACACGCTCCTGCACACCAAATCTGGAACTACTGTCCATCATGTGTCGTCCTTTTTATCTACCTCGGGAATTTACATCGGTCATTGTAAGTGCCGTTTATATTCCACCACAAGCGGACACGGTCACCGCCTTATGCGAGCTGCATGAGGCACTCACACAGCATCAGACACAACACCGGGACGCTGCGCTTATTGTGACGGGGGACTTTAATAGCGCCAACCTCAAACGCGCAGCGCCGAACTTTTATCAACACATCACCTGCCCCACCAGGGGTGAAAGGACACTGGACCACTGCTACACTACGGTCAAGGACGGCTACAAGGCACAATCCCGCCCCCCCGTTTGGCAAATCTGATCACGCCGCCATCTTCCTCATGCCAAAATACAAACAAAGGCTGAAACAGGAAGTTCCGGTTCAGAGGAAGGTCGCGCGCTGGATGGATCAATCGGTGGCCGCGTTACAGGACGCACTCGATGACGCAGACTGGGGCATGTTCAGAAACAGCTCCGACGATGACGTCAACGTGTTTACGGAAGCGGTTGTGGGATTCATCGGGAAACTAGCGGATGATACCGTGGAGACAAAGACTATCACAACGTTTCCCAACCAGAAGCCGTGGGTGGATAAAACCATCCGCGACGCTCTGAGATCCCGCACCGCTGCCTACAACACGGGACTCATGACGGGGGACATGGACCCGTACAAAGCCGCGTCATATAACGTGCGGAGGGTGGTGAAAGAGGCGAAGCAGCGCTACGGGAGGAAACTAGAGTCACAACTCCAACAGAGTGACTCTAGGAGCCTGTGGCGGGGACTAAGGACAATAATGGACTATAAAGCACCAACAACCGGTATGACGAACGCGGCCGTGACTCTGGCAGACGAGCTGAACACTTTCTATGCTCGCTTCGAGGCTGCAGCTAAGGTCTCCAACAATGCTAGTGTTAGCGGCGCTAACGGCTGCAGACAGGAAGATACTGCCAGCACCGGAAACGTGCTCGTCATCTCCGAGCATGAAGTAAGGAGAGCCTTCAAGAGAGTGAACACCAGGAAAGCAGCAGGACCAGACGGCATCCCAGGTCGTATCCTAAGAGACTGCGCATACCAGCTAGCTCCTGTGTTCACTGAGATATTCAACATCTCTTTATCTCAGTCGGTGATCCCCACATGCTTCAAAGAGTCCATCATTGTTCCTGTCCCGAAGAAACCCCACCCTGCTTCTCTCAATGACTATCGCCCTGTAGCCCTCACCTCAGTAGTGATGAAGTGCTTTGAACGCCTGGTCAGAGACTTCATCATTTCTTCACTACCAGACACACTGGACCCACTACAGTTCGCTTACCGTCCAAATCGTTCCACAGACGATGCCATCTCTCATCTCCTCCACACATCACTCACTCACTTGGACACTAGAAGGGGGAATTATGTTAAAATGCTCTTCATAGACTACAGCTCTGCATTTAACACCATAATTCCCTCCACACTCACCACCAAGCTGGAGCATCTGGGACTCAGCTCATCTATGTGTCAGTGGATCTCCAACTTCCTAACTGGCAGACCACAGGCAGTAAGGATGGGCGGACATGTCTCAGCCTCCACCACTCTCAGCACTGGAGCCCCCCAGGGGTGTGTTCTGAGCCCCCTGCTGTACTCTTTGTACACATATGACTGTGTGGCCACTACCAGCTCCACCACCATCATCAAGTTTGCTGACGACACCGTCGTGGTGGGCCTGATCTCTGATAACAACGAGACGGCCTACCTGAAGGAGATTAGGAATCTGGAGAACTGGTGCCAGAGGAACAACCTCCTTCTAAACGTCAGTAAGACAAAGGAGCTGATAGTGGACTTCAGCACTAAGCAGGAGAGGAACTACCAGACCCCCGTCATCAACGAGTGCCCAGTGGAGAGAGTGGACAGCTTCAAATACCTCGGAGTTCACATCACGCAGGACCTGTCATGGTCCTGTCACATCAACACCGTGGTGAAAAAGGCCCGACAGCGTCTCTACCACCTCAGACGCTTGAGAGACTTCCAACTGCCCTCCAAGGTGCTCAGGAACTTTTACTCGTGCACCATAGAGAGCATCCTGACGGGAAACATCTTAACCTGGTTCGGGAACAGCACCATGCAGGACAGACGAGCTCTACAGAGGGTTGTGCGGTCAGCTGAGCGCACCATCCGCTCCGAGCTCCCTGACCTGCACTCAATCTACAGCAGGCGGTGCTGGACCAAGGCCAGGAAGATCGTGAAGGACCTCAGCCATCCCAACAACAGACTGTTCTCTCTGTTGAGGTCAGGAAAGCGATTCCGCTCCCTGAAGACCAACACAGAGAGACTGAGGAGGAGCTTCTTCCCGCAGGCGATACGGTCTCTCAATCACAATCACACCACCACACAGTACTGACCCACACATATGGTTCTTACACACACACTGGACTTTCTGGACTTTGTTTTTGCACAACACTGGTCACTATATTCTTCATTTCCGGTTAATACTTGTACAGCTGCTGTTATTGTGTATATATTTATTTATATTTAGATTTCTTCATACATTCTTATATAGTTCTATATTGTGTATTGTGTATTTTGTTGTACAGCTATTTTATTTTCAACTTTAATTTATATATTTTATCTTATTCTTCCCAGTTAAATTTACCCTTCATTCTAATTTGTGTTGTACAGTTATTTCATTTTTAACCTTAATTTATATTTTATTCCTTCCTAGTTAAATTTACCCTTTTTAATTTTTCATATTTATTTCCTATCTTATTCATAGCCTTTTCCTTTTTTGTTTTCTTTAGGTCACGAGCAGTTGTCCAAGCATTTCACTACATATCGTACTGTGTATGACTGTGTACGTGACAAATAAAATTTGAATTTGAATTTGAATTTGAATTTTGTTAGTGCTGTTACTGTTTTTGGTCGTTAAAAGACATACAAGAAAATAACCAGTGTTAGCTAACAGTAGCCAGAACCAAACAAAGAGATCTTTATTTGTTTTTGGAGATAAAAAAATCTATTGTGGTTTCGTCTGACAACTGTGAGCTAACACTAGCTTACCTGTTTACACAGATAAATTGCAACTTGTCCAAAGTCGCAAAATGCTGTAACGAGAGATGAAGGTCCAGTTCATCCAGACCTTCAAATCACTTCTGGCATTACACACTAATGACTGCACACAAAAAAGGAGAAAAACACAGTTTTTCAAGAACCCCCCCCAAAACTATCCGTACCCCATGATTCAGTGGCTTGTGGAAGCATCTTTAGCAGCAATAACTTGAAGTAATTGTCTTTTGTGTGACTTTTATCTGTCTCTCACATAATTGTGGAGGAATTTATGTCCCATTTTCTTTATAAAGTTGCGTCATTTCAGTGAAGTTTATAGGCATTCATTTATGCGTGGCTCTATTAAGGTCCCATCACAGCATTTCAATCAGGTTGAGGTCTGGACTTTGAGCCACTGCTACACCTTGATTCTGTCCTTTTTCAGCCATTCTGTTGCAGATTTGCTGCTGTGCTTGGGATCATCGTCCTGTTTCATGACTTCATTTTTCTTGGACAGATGGCCTCACATTTGACTCATGAATCCTTTGATAAACAGAGTAGTTTATGGTCGACACAATAGCTGTCAAGGTCCTGTGGCTGCCAAACAAGCCCAAATCATTACTCATCCACCACCCTGCTTGAGAGTTGGTATGACGCGTTCGTGCCATATTTGGTTTTCTCTCAACCTGGCATGTTCAAAGATCCTCACTTTGGTGTGGACATTGTTCCACAGTCTGGTTTGTTCAAATGGAACCTTACGTACCGAACATGTGCTGCCATTTTTCGAGAGAAGAGGCTGTTTGCTGACAAGTCATTCTTGTTCATTCGTTTTCTAAATGCCCTGTTAGGCCTGTAGAGTCTAAGATGTAGCTCTTTGGGTTCGTTCGACCCTCTCCGAGCATTACAAAGTTTGACCTAGTTCGACTAGTTGGACTTAGCTGTTTCTGTAATGATTCCTGTGAGCCAACAAACACGTGATGAATTAAATGAGCACATGTTGTTCCCATCTGACGCCGTTTACACTTCCTGCATCATCTCTTTTCTTCCCATGTCATCTGGAGCGATGCGTGTTTGTGCTCTTCACACACCCCAGTCATGCTTATCACTCTGAGACAGACAGTCATGCTCTGTATCATATTATATCTCATTTTTGTGTGAATCTCTGTGTGCAGTGTGCTTAATCTGCTTGTGTGTGAGCATTTCTTTGATTGCATTCTACAGGAGACAGAGGTTCGGTGACACACATTTGCATGTTGCAAAAGTCGTATAAGTCGCACAAACAGATCATTTCCCACTATTCACACAGAAAGGTACATAAATGTTGAATCGTTTTTGTTGCAGGGCAGCTTTACTAAATCCAGCTGTGTGTCTGTTTAGGTTCTCAATCGTCCGTGTCATGGTGGACTAAAGTGCTTGAGTCGAAGCCACTCGCAGAACTGGAGTGGCCTTTTAGATGAGTTGGGAAATATCTTCAAGAACCTGAAAGAACTCCAGCTGTCTTTGGCTCAAGCGCTTCAAAGCACCCAGCTGTTCTTCAGGGTTTTTTTTGGTGTACTATCTTTAAAGAGTCAGTTCACATTCTCACCCAGTCAGCAAAAAATTTGCATCGTTTTACTTTGAAAGGTCAGAACTTTGCATCAATTCCTCTCATCCGTGAGAGGAACTCCTGCAGTTTTTCCACTCAAGGTGCTTTGTGTGAAAATACAATCAAAGAAGGTGACAATTTACAACTGCGTTTGAATGAAAGACTCAGTTTTCATTGTTATTTTTTCATTTTCTCATTATGATAACTTTCAACTGTTAAATTTGCTTCTTCCAGCAAAAAGAAAAGTCACGCTTGGAAATAGGACATAGCCAAAGACCCACTACGGGGTTAGTTCAGTGATTGACTATTAAGAAATTACACATTATGATTGTACCCTGATACCGACTCTGGACTTAGTGAGCTGCAGACACGGTGATCTCAGTGGGTAAAAATGCTCGAGTTCTGCATCCAGAAAACCCAGAACAGACACACACACAATGAGTCAGATTAGACTAATAAGCAAATGTAAGCACTCAGATTCAGCACAAGTGTGCAAAGTTTATATTTTGACTCAGATATGACTGGTGTTCCTTCTGTGTGTATGTGTGTGAGCATGCCAAATCTATTTCGAGAGCCTTGTGTGTGTATATGTGAGGTGATATTACGGCGACCTCGCTGTCATCAGTAATTTGCTCTGTCCAGGGCCTTCGGTAATGAGCTGCAGAGAAAGGTCGGGCCTGGAAAGCCTCCCTTACCGACACCAGCAGCAGAGAAAATGGGTCTGAAGCTAACTAGAAGAGCTAGTTGGAGCTAGTTGTACCATGTATTTCTGCACCTATGAGAATCTGTACCTCCTGCAGAATATTTCCCACCGTGCACCGAACTGGCATGTGATTTTAATTTCAACAGACATGAGGTGTCTGCATATTTTCTCTGTACTCAGTCTCATTAAACAGCCCCTTTTTCATATAAAAATCACACCGCAGTTGTTACTGGACCTCAAGCTGAAAAAGTAAAAACGCACTGTAGTTAGGTTTACCACCAAACTGAGGTCGTTCCAAAGCCGTTTTTTTCTCTAACCCCGCTGTGTCTGCTTGTTTCTCCCTCTCTCTATCAGCTCCAGAGGTTCTCGCCCAGAAGCCGTATAGTAAAGCGGTCGACTGCTGGTCCATTGGAGTGATCGCCTACATCTTGTAAGTACCAATTAAACTTCTTTATATTCCACTGTACAGGAAGCAGTTTCCATCAATCACCATGACTGACATCACCAGAAAGCACCAAAGCTCCATTAGCACCGGGTCATGGTCACGGTGGGAAATCTGAATTCTTGATGCCTTATTCATCATTAAGGTTGTGATAATCGTGTTCATTGCCAGAAATGCGGCCAAGTCAATCAGCTAAATACATTCACAGGTTTGCCTTGCATTGAGTCACATGACTGCTAACCATTAGCTTGTCCATCCGTTGTATACACGTAATGCTGTAGGGTGAATTAATTTTTTTTTTGAAAAAACCAATTAGGAAATTGTTAACTAAAGTCATAAAACCAGTAAGAAGTAGGGTCGTTTTCTCATAGATTTCAATACAATGAGACCAGAGAAGTTGTCGCCCCTAGAGGCCATGCAGGCTTTGAAATAACTGAAATAACCCGTGTCTAGACACAGGTATGAAGCAGTTTTAGGTTACTGTAATCGTGTTTAATTAGTGTGTTATTTACACCTTTGGTTTTCCTCCTGTGACATATTTTTACCAAATCTTCCATCTAACATTATATCAAATCTCTGAGTAGCTATTAAAGTCGTTTTACAAGTTCCCTTGGATGTAATCTTTGTAATTAAATAGAATGAAGGTCTTTATAACAGCACAACAAAACAGCCATTTTCATACTAGTAGTTTTCTAATCATCAGCTGGGCTATGGAGACCTGGCTCGGCCATGTATGAATCACAAAATTGAAAACACCTTAACTGGAAAATCTGTTTGTAAACATGCATTCCATTCACATCACATTTACGCTCATTAAGCGGATCTCCATCTAGCCTTTGTCACCCTTCTCACCCTCGTCTGTGACGAGATTTCATTTTCATTTTCTTGTTTTTCACCAGTGTTGGTGAACAATGGAAACCATGTTTGTGTGCTCAGACTGCAATCTTGTTGTTGAGAACGCCACTGTTGGAGTTATTTTAAGGTGTATGTTGCCTCTGCATCTTCATTTATGTTTAACACCTGAGGAGCAATCAGAGAGCTCACAGTGGTTGAGAGGAAAGTAGGCGCAAACAAACTCACGTGACTCTCTCGCGCTGACTTTTTCTCTGTCTTTCTCCCGTTTTACGCTGTACTTTGTGGTGAGTAGTGCAGTAAAAGCTTTTGCTAGTAAAAAGCATTTGGTGGATTTGACAGCACAGTAGAAATGGCTGTGCGTGTGTATGTCCGTGTGTTGCTGTGTGCGTGCAGGGTAAAAGAAAGAGCAACTCCCTGCTGGCAATTAGCACAATTAGCGTTGGGATTCAGACCTTGTTAGGTTTTGACTGCTGCTCAGGTGGAAAGATCACATCAGGTAATCAACCATGATAATCAGCCAGGATCCCGAGTGCAAGTGTATTTGTGTGTGTGTGTGTTCGATGGAGTGGAGGGTCAGCCGAGTAACATGACAAAGTGAGTCTTTAAGCAAATGAGAAAGCAAAAAAAACAAATCAGAAAGCCCTTTTCCCCTCACGGCAGGCAGAGTCCTCCTTCCTCTCTGCCCGTTGCGTTTCCCTTTTATTCTTTCTTTCCGGTGTGTATTGATGGAGAACGGCATTTTAATGAGTTTTTATGAAAATCTCCTGGTGCATCCAGAACCTCGGTAATGAGGTGTTTTGGGCTGAGCGGCAGCTCTGCTGTTGCTCCGCTTTGTGTCGTTATGGAAAATCAAACTTGGACTTAAGTTCATTTGTGCTCATCAGCACCAAGAACCAGTAATCTCATGTTAATGCGATTAAGGCGATACAGCCAACTACCACTGCTACTACGCAGTCACAGTAATACACTGCTCTGAGCTCAAGTCCAGATGTGACAACAATACTGCGACACCACCTACTATTAATTCAAGTTTGCAAGTTTAGCAGGGGTACTGGAGGGTAGCAGAGTAACTGGAGTACTTAAATCTTGACTGCAAATTGTTCTTTGTTACCAGTGTTAAAGCGACCACTGCAAGCCACAACCTGCCTTCACAGATGCATTCTGAAGTGCGGACATTCCTCCTTTTAGATAGTACCTCGGATTTCCTACAGCCAGACTCAGTCAGCAATAATCTTTTACTAAGTTTTATAGGATGTATATTTTCTATCTTCACCACATATTTGATCTTTTTCTAAACCTAACCCAGTACTTCACAAAGTTGTTTTTAGCACCAAAGCCTAAACAGGAATTTTGTTTTGATCTGATAATGTATTTCAAAAAGTGGTACACAACTGAGGCAAGCTATCTTGTCATTTCTTTAAGCAGCCTTCGGGAATAGTTCTCCAGGCTTCCTGAAGGACATCCAAAGCTCTTCTTTGGATGTTTTCTGCCTTTTGTTCTGTTCTCTGTCGAGACGATCCCTCACTGCTTCAGTAATGTTGAGATCTGGGCTCTGGTAGGCCACTGTGTGTTTTTCTCTCCAGGTCTGCATTGGCAGTGGGTTTGGGATCATTGTCATACTAAACAATGAAGCCACTGCCAATCAGACTCTGACTTTTCTATGTTCATAATTTCATCAGTTGTCACAACAACACTGGCTGAAATTCTGCCCGGAACCACGACAGAACCGTGTTTTGCAGATGTCAGTAGACACTCACTCTTGTACATATTGATGGTGATTTAAACTTAAAATTTCAAATTCCTATTCATCAGTCCATAAGATCTGTTACCACAGATTTTTAGTCTAGTCTTGTGTAATTTGGTATACCAAAGCCTGGCTGTCAAAGGCTTTTTTATAGCACCCTTCCACTGAGATTATTTCTGAAGAATCTTCAGTGAACAGCAGATGATCACCTGCTGTGGCTAGTTTTTTTAAGCCTGCCACATCTTCTATTGTCCCCCACTTTTTCAGTTCCCTTGGATTTTCTTTTAAAGAACACACTGAACATCATGCTGCGATATACCAGGTTTTCAGCTAAATAGCTGTTTGAGAATCACCTTGTTAGTGCAACAATACAGGTTTATACCTGCCATTGTCTTTGGTATTCTTCATAGATTCATCTGGGAACAAGTGATGTGTTTGTGCAGCAGGCTGCTAGTAACAAAGTGCATTAAGATACAATTTAAAATGGGCTCTTTGCCAGTTTGTTGTCTGTGTAGAAACAACACTGGTTCGTCCCTTGGGTTATGTGCTTTATTATGCTTCAGTGATTCAGAGGTCAGCATTAAGTGACTTAACAAAAAAAAGAATCCTCTGAAGATCATTGGATACAACAACTGAACTGAAAATGGGTGAAAAAACAGCCAGTGTAGAAAGGAAAATTTAGATTTTTTTAAATTACAAGAAAGTCTGGTTTCTTGGAAGCAAAATACAGAAAAATGAAGGGTGGGTGGATTTTTAAGTCAAATTGTGGTCTCTGCCATGAGTAGCAAAATCCTTACAGGCTATAAATCTCTAAATAAGGAGTTTTTTACCTTTTAAAAATTAAATATATTCATTTCATATTCAGGGATCCTGAAAAGAGAAAAAGAAAACCTGTCAAATTCATGTCTAGAAACACAAATCTGCCTGTGGCACTACACTGTTGCCTACATGTGAGGCATTTAGGGGACATATGTAAATTGTAGCTACAAAGATTAATCTGGGTTACAGTATTCCCTTACAGACACAGATCTAGTCTGTCTCTTACATACACATGTGTTTGCATTTAACACTATGTGTCCTAAGCAAGGCAGTCATTTCAAAAGGGTGACAATGAGTAAAGGGACTCTGTAGTAATCAGTGAAATCATTTATTAATGAAAATAAGTGACTGTTAAAGATTCAACCAAAAGAATAAATATCTCGTCTGCAGGTTGTGTGGTTATCCTCCATTCTACGACGAAAACGACTCCAAGCTGTTCGAGCAGATCCTGAAAGCTGACTATGAGTTTGATGCACCGTACTGGGATGACATATCAGACTCAGGTGAGGCCTCCTCTTCCTCCTCCTTCCTCCACCATCTGTCCTTCCGCCTCCTCGGTCCATCATGTGGCACATATGGCCCACACACCACCTTTCCATCATAGTCGCTGATTTAATCTGCATGGAATGAAAATATGTGAGAGTAAGTGTGCGATGTGTGGTTTCATCCATTACCAGCACAGTTACGGGCATAGACTGGAAGTAAAACCAGCGTTCTATTGGCTGGAAGTCTATTTCAGTCACCAGTCTATTGTGTTAGTGAGGATAAAATCGCATTTATGGACTGTCAAGAAAAGCTTTGTGTTTTCAGAAGTGTCAAGTTTCCTCAGAGCAAATAGAAATCACTCCTGCACATTGTTAGTAATGTAGAATTAACAGAGGTCAACTTGGCTGATACAGTGAAAACCAGATGGTACACACAGCCCACGTTCTCAGTAGAAACCAAACAGTGCAACATCTGACATCTGAAAACATCTTTCCCTGATCGAAATGTCAAAGATTTTCAGTGTCGCAAAATGTTTTGTGAGTGGGTTTTAACGTGGTAAAAAACAATGTGGTGTTTATATGTTTGGTTTGTTTTTCTCCCAGCCAAGGATTTCATCAGCAGACTGATGGAAAAAGACCCAGCCAAGCGTTTCACTTGTGAACAGGCGCTCAGACACCCCTGGTGAGAAACACACATGCACACACAAACACACACACACAACAGCATCACAAAAATCCATCAAATCAATATTGATATCGATGTTGATGTACATTCAGAAGTATTGACTAAGAAATTGTGTTTTTGTGTCGTTATATATATATCTCAGGATCGCTGGGGATACGGCTCTCTGCAAGAACATCCATGAGTCAGTCAGCCGGCAGATCAGAAAGAACTTTGCCAAGAGCAAATGGAGGGTAAATTTTGTTTACTGCAGTTTATTCTCTGTGGTTTTGGCTCTACTGCAATAGACTACATTACCCTATTACAGCTCCTCAGCCAACTGTTTTTAGAAGGTGAATCACTCAGCAATAAAAACCTGGCTTGTCTCGTGGGTAAGATCTACCTCTCAACAGCTATTTACCCCTAAAGAAGTCAGAAGAAATAAGAACAAACTTCAGATTTCAAACAATTCCCATGTTCCACAAATGAAAATGATTTACTAGGTCATTTTAACACAATATATTTTACCATAACGTTACCAGGTTATTGAACTCTGTCGTCATAATAAGGTATGGCTCAAGAGTTTATGGTCTCAGTCATTAGTTTGAACTCTGTTTAAATACGGCTAGATGTTAATTTTTTAAACAATAGTTCCCATTAGTGAACAGAAGGATGATAAAGCAGGGTATACTTTAGTGCAGACCTAAGTTGTGATGGCTCAGCGTGCATTGTCCCAAGGTTTCGTGATCAGATTTTCCTTTTGTTTCTATGCTCTTCACAGCAAGCGTTCAATGCCACTGCCGTGGTTCGGCACATGAGGCGGCTGCAGCTTGGCAGCAGCATGGGGAGCAGCATTGATGCGTCCAACGCACCGACTAGGCCGAGTCAGACGCAGAAGTCAGCCCAAAGCCAGAGCCAGGCGGGCCAGAACCAGCCGGCTCAAAGCCAAAATACCGGCCAGACGGCGCAGAGCCAGAGCACCAGCGCTGTCGCCAGCAAGATCTCTTCCATCGATAACAACATAGCAGCTCCCCACAAGGATTGTGAGTATGATTCAGTGGTGTCAGTGGCATCAGAAAGTTAAGAGAACATATGTGAGCTGTTCATAGGAGTATGTAACAGTGAATGAGCAAAATTTAGGGCACAGTGTGGGATCGCAGTGCCTTGCAGTGTCTTCAGGATTTGGGACGTTATGAATTCCAGAAAAAGTGCATTTACCTGATCATACTGAATAGGTGTTCCACTTCTTTGGTTTAACAAACTCCTGGGTTGCTTTGGCTATATGTTTGGGGTCACTGACCTTCTGTATTATGAAACACTGCCCAATCAATTTGAGCATGAGTATGTCACTGAACACCTCAGAATTCATTCGTCTACTTCTGTCCTGTGTCACATCATCAATAACCACTATTGTCTCAGTGTCACTGGCAGCCATGCACGCCCAAACCATCACAATGGTTCTGCTTTATAGATGATGTGGCATGCTTTGGATCATGAGCTGTTCCACGCCTTGTTCATACTTTTTTCTTGTCCAAATATATATGGACCTAACTGTATTTCTATAAAATACTGCTTTTCATTATAAAAGTCAAATGTGCTGTTTGAAAATATAAACAGCAAGATTTCTGGTTTTTTAGAGGGGTAGCCCTGACAATGGAGAGGAAATGTTAATGTAAGTACGGTACAGATTTACACTTAATACCTCATCTCAAAGATGGAGCAGTGCGGTTTATTGGTGTAGCTCTAGTTACATCTTTGAGATAGACACACCTCATAAATGGATTGGATTTTAGTGCAAGAGAAATGAACAGTGGTAAACCTTGTTCAGCGAAGATTGAGTTAGTAGACGGCAGGGCTTGTAATACAATTCTGAACAATAAAATTTACACTAAATTACATGAGCTAAGGGCCAGAACAGCGTTACATTTATTACCTACGTTATTTTGTATTTTTCCTCAACATATTTAGCTGTACAGTGCAAAAGCTGTTTCATGTCTTCACTTCTTTATCAAAGTGAAACTAATTTTATCTTAGTGATCCAGTCACTAGTGAGAAATGCAAGCCTGTGGTCTTCTACTTCTTTTGGAAATCAAGGAGGGATTTCAGTATTACAAGCAGCTGATGCAGCTTCTCATTCCCTTCTTTCAGGTGTCACTGCACCAGTCACACCCTGCAGCCTGGCATCTGCAGCTTCTTCTCCTGCCACGGGGACGGAGCTGAACCGGCCACACCCATCTGCGGTCCCCGCCCCGGTTCTCACGGAAACCAAGTGACGCCAGGTCCCGCGGGGAACCAGCTGGGAGGCCACGGCGCTGTGAAGCAGGGAGAGCGGGAAAGAAAGAGAGATCGAGGACGACCAGTGAGGAAGACGATCGCCCTCTTCTTTGTCCCTCCCTCTCTTCGCTTTACTGCCTCTCGGATAGGCCCCCCAGCCAGTACCCCGCCCTGCTCGTGGGAGAGCAGAGGACTTTACCGCCACCCCACCGATTCAAGCCACCATTGTCATACTGCACACCCACCAGGATGTCAGCGTAAAACTCGTCCTGCCACAGCCACAGCACACCCACGGTCTCACACTGGGGATGTTCACACAGTTGGCTTTGATTATTACCTGATAAAAGGTTGTCCACTGCTCCACCTGTGAGCTGCAGTTGGTGGTTCACGGTGGAGCTGCTGGTGTCATACAAGTTCAACCTTCCCATTCAATCTGATCTTTCCCGCATCAATTTATTTAGTTTTTTTTTCCGACTTAGGTTTGACTGTTGGCAAACGGATTGTTTTACTTTTATTAACTGCTGTTAAATTTAAAGACGCTATGTGTAACAAACATATCATTGTCAAATTGATATTGCTACCTTGGCATAATTAGTGTAACCAAATGAGACAATACCCAAGATGAACCACATGTAGTTCCTCTTTATTAATAGCTGTTGTTGTGTTAGGATCTAAATTAGAACCCAATTCCCATCATCGCCAGATGCTTGGTCTAAAAACAGCAAATCTCACTTCCTGTTAATCAAACACATCTCCCTGCCAATCTGACCTGGTAATTGTGGAACACAGAAAACAGGCGGTCGTTGTTTTTTTTAAACACAAATGATGCAGATGTAGCAAATTCATGTTGACAGTGGTTTATCCGTGTAAAAATGCCACACATAGCACCTTTAAGACATTTGTGTGTCCTTATGGGCTTGGTTCTCTGTTTGTTTGTTCGTGCTTTAAGAAGTGCTTTAAAAGTACCATATGACTGTTGAGATGTGGAAACATGAGTAAGCGCTTTATCTATTTTGCACAGAAAGGATCAGACATAGATTAGCTGCCATTCACATGTGTTTATCAGATTGAGTAGAGATTGTAAACCTTTATTGATTGGATGTCAGAGCATTATACAACTTGTTTATTGTCTGAAAGATTCTGATTTGTTTATTATTTTCTTACTTTATTAAAACTTTTATAATAATTGCCCTTTAAGGGACACACATAATGGTTATTATGAAACATGGAATAAGTTTAGGATAGAATTAGAACACATAGAGATAAGTATTTACTGGAAAACACGTCCAGGTAAAAAAGTCAGAAACTAAAGATGGATTGTCATTAGACTTCCCAAGGAGCTACAGGCAACGCAGCATAGTTACTAAAAGAAAGGCCTGGTGGGTCCTCAGAGACACAATCCAGAATGGAGAAGCTGTAGCCTGCCGTCGTTCTTTATGTCTCTACCGAAGCCATGATCTCACCTTCTTTATTTGTCAAGCTGCACCCAGTCCAGAAGTGCTCAGGGAAAACTGCAGCTGCACTGTGCGCTGGTGAACACCAGTTTCCTGATTTAGTCTTTTTATTTTTGGGGTTTGTCACAGTCCGGCCGTTCCAGCCAGCATTGCAGTTAATGATCCAGGCTTCAGGACGTTAGCTGTGTCCTTACTGTAGTGTTGTGTTGGTGCGCGACTTCAGCATTGATAATTTAGACCTGGACTTCTATTGACCATATACATACGTGGGCTCACTGCAGGCAACAGCAGGGCATCGATGCTTACTTTTGAAGCTTTTTTTGAAGCATTTTCAAGAAACGTCACGAAATGTAATTAAAGACTGAAAGCAGCGATTCACCAACCACGCTGGCTGATACCTGCAGCACTTTTCAAAGAAGTTGGGACAGGGGCATATTTCCTAATCACCACTTATTTCAATTGTTTTGAAAAACCTGGAGGCCGATTGCTGTAGTTTTAAAAGAAAAAATGTTTATCCCACTATTCTTTGATATTGGATTTCAGCTGCTCCGCAATGTTTCTGATAGCTTTCAGAAGCATTTCTGAACACATGCATGCAGTGATTTCCATTAAAGAAAAGCAGCAGCAGTAATTTGCAACTAACCTGTCCTATGGTGGCAGTTGATGATCTCTATGGACGGTTTATGCTTGTCAGTGTAGCCCTAAAACATGTGCAAGTGTCCCCAGGTTAGGCTTTACCACCTTTTAAGAGATTACAGGGCTGTACTGATGTCACTGGTGATGCGTGCAACACCCAAGTCCAGGTTTTTTAGGCATTAATCTACTTTTCCAGTCGTTATTTCTGCCCCAACTCTTTCAAACTTTTTGCTGTTTTCAAATATATAATGATATATAATATTACTTCATGTTTTCTTTATGCTATTTTCAATTCAGTGCGGAGGTTAGGACATGGTAAATCAATGCATTCTCTTCGTTATTTACATTCTACATGTTGTCCCAACTTTTTTGGAAACAGGGCTCTAAATAAATGCACAGATCCACGACTCAGTCAGTATTTTTGACTACTAACCCGACTTTTGTTTTCTTCACCTAATGGAACTCTTGAACATGGCTAATGGCCTTTCCTGTCCCAGAACGCAGAGCTGTACAATGTAGGGTGCTCACTCACACATATCAGATTGTCATGTCTTTATTCGATGCAATTGTACCGATCCCTTTATTGAATTGTAGCCAAAGACTATTGCTTGGTAATGAAGACAATTTGGTTCATTCTGCAGTGCTTGACAAATTAGAACAAAACTAGCCAGATTTGAAGTTGTTCAAGATGGAAACTAAGGGCTTAATTATAGCTGCAAAATAACCTAAAGAGAACGTTTTGTGACCTTTTATCTTTTCAAAATCTGTTGCCATTTACATTATTTTTATTGCCTGAATTGTCTTGCTAAAAAACTGTGTTCATAGTGCTTGTCTCGATATGTGGCAGTATGAGGTGGGTGTGAGGCCACATTTGGATAAAATTTGGGTTAAGGTGAAAATGACAGTAAATCTACACTCACCGAAGTTTTCTCGAATTCATTTTTGGTTCACTGCACAGTTCTGTGTGTTAGACTCCATCTACCATCTAGTTTATCATCTCTTTTGCCCTCACTGGAAAGGATAAGGAGTAATGTTTCTAAAGTATTTCTGCATTTTTCCTATCGTCAGCTAATGACAAAGTCACACTAGGGTAAAAGTGGCTGAAGATTGCAGCATGTCCAAAATTACTGTGGCGATGTAGAACGATATTATGATCTTGCTTCCTTTGAAATGGTTGCTTCGAACACTGGGACCAGTCTGCAACCACTCGCAGTCAGCTGCCCCCTTCAAAGCAACTTTGGTGTGTCAGGAAGGCAATAAAATGGCAATAAGACCAAGTCAGTCTGCTATCAGTTTGTGATGGAATGGAAACAAGTTGGTAATTACATGCTGTCTGTTTGTGATAACACTCATTAACTTTGATAAATTGGTTAAAATTGCTAATTTGTTGCCATCTTCATACACAGAAATTCATCAGAACCTCATAGATTTGAAACAGACTCAGAAATGGCTCTATAAGTAATGACTTAGTTGCTGCATGATGGCAATTTATTCCAAAAATGGCATCGGTGCTTGGCAACCTTGCATTTATATTGGAATATAACCAGACTACAACCAGTTGAGACAAATCCTCTTGCAGATGAGTTGCACTCACTAGCACACTGACTGAGATTGATTGCAGTGTGTTGGCAATTTGTCTGTTTTTAAAGTGTGTTAATTTACACACCAATTATTTCTAAATTCTGCTATTCAGAGTCTGTGTTTGGAGACTGGTTGCTTTCGTCAGTAAAAGCAGAAAACTTGAAAATGCAAGTTCCAGGTCATCATCCTATTTTTCTCTAGCATAGACTAAGCCATAATCCCACAAAAAGTCCAAAACCAGCATTGTGTTTAATGTATCTTACCTAGTTTACAAAGTTCTTGCCCCATCTGAAGCTCTGACCCCAGAGTCCTTCCTTCTGTTGGTTTTTCAAAAATAAGATGTGGGTCCAAGTATGTGAGTGTGATGAAGCAAAATTTCCAGCCTAATCCAGCAGTGTGTCTAAGGTGATGTGTTTCTAATAGGTTTCGGCCAAAACATTATGCGCAAAAAAACGCCTGTTTTTGTAGGTGCGCTCGTTATTGGCTTTGCTTGAAGGTTGTTCAGGGGAAGAAAAATGTCATTTATAATCTTTTGAAGGATGACAACATAGAAATCCATCAGCTATAATGCACAATGTAAAGTCGCAGAAAGACCATAAACTACTGATTATGTATTTTAAGTTCAGTTAGTCACATTATGGGATGTGGGCCCACCCCATATTGGAGAAATAAAAAGTCAGTATATCTTTAGCTTTTCATTCTGTCTGTGGCAGTGGGATATTTGACATTTTAAATACCCTTTTAATGGATAGAAGACTGCGAAAACCACTAATCATGCTGCAGTTCTTGTTTATAAAACTACAGTCTCCGCAGAATGTACTGTTTTTCAAGCACTATAGGATAAATTGTAAAACTTGCATAATATATGGTGACACTACTGATGCATGCACTTCTCGGTGTCATGAAGACTATTCATTGGCTGAAAACACTTCTGTTACTTTATGCACAATGCTGTAGCAACCAAGCAAGTCTGAAGTTCGATGAGTATGAATATTTAAGGCAGCGTGGGTCAGGGCAGTCAAAAAAGAAGCAAACTTCTAATGTTTGAACTGCTGCACACATGCCTGCGCACAGATAGTTGAGATTTCTGAAGGTTTGCATTTATTCCAACACATTTTTCTGAGAGGAAACTAATCCGACTGTGACGTCAATGTATACCGAAGGGAACTTTCTACCGTGTAAGGGCTTTATTCCAATGACCACCTTAATCTTATTCTTCACTGTTATCGCGTCGATTTACCCATTGATTGCTATGCATTTTTTAAAAACATTTGAAGTGTGTTGTCAATGTTTTTTATTTCTGGAAAGCATGATCAGGAAACAAAAGAAAACATCAGCAGCTCTATTTAAATCTATTCAAGACCATTTCACTCATTTACCTATTATTATTGAATTTGAATGAGCTACATTAGGGATTTAAGAGGTTGTTCAAAGAGGTTAATGAATTAGGAATACCGTTCATTAAATGTGAAGTCGTACACTTTAGCTTGGACGTGTGGGCTTCTGAATGTGCTGTGAGGCAGGCAGAGGGTTCAGGTTCATGCTCCTCTGTGGTTTTATGTCTGCTGTTTTTGTTTGCTACAGAGAGAGAGAACATAAATGTAATCCAAATGAGTCTTTCCATGCTACTGTAAATAGATTGTGAATACTGATGATCATTTTCAAGGTAATATTTACGAATGCTTTGCTGTACAGGCATGTCTGAGTGAGTGAATGAACGAGTGAGTTTGCAAGGGAAGTTGATTGTATCCTCTATGGAATGTTTTAATGTAAAAAAAAAAATGTAACAAAAAAAAAGCAGCTTCAAGTCTCCTTTACTTCCCGACTTTGCGGTTAGCTTTCAGAAACTGTCTGGCAGCACGCGACTGCTATCAGCAGAGCTGCACAGCGCAGTTTAATGCCATCAGTGTTCCACCATCACTTCAGTGTCAGTCCAACTAAAAAGGTGAAATCATCGTTTACTGAACTCAGGCTTACGTTTTTGTTTTTTTGCCATTCTAACGGGAGAAATCCAAAGCTGTGAAACACACTGTTACGGACGTTCGCTCTCTCCACTTTAAACTCACCATCCTTTGACTTTTCTTTCTTTCTTTTTTTTTTATGAAGAAAAAAAACTGCACCTTCATGAAAAAACACAAGCATGTTGAAAAAAAGTGCTTCAAGATTTCAACTTTACCATGAGTGTTTGCATAATCTTATATGCCCTTGTATGATGTTCGTATCTCTGTATTATGTGAAGACGTACACAGGTTGAGATGACCGGGTCCACAAGAGCCAAGCAGAGTATTTGTTCTAACTGGCAAAATTTACCCCTGGAATTACTTACTATTATTATCACTATTATTATTTGCTGGATTAACTATGTTTATTACTATGAAAGTTGCTTTAATTCTGCTAATTAGAATGACTGTGTTGTCATGTGACTGGAAGTACATGCATTTATATTGCCCTTTTTTCAGGTTTTTATTATGCAAATTGAAAATACACTAAATAGTGGTTGTGTCACTGAATTTATACTTAAAGCTGGTTTTAGTTGTATGGAAGTGAAATGTATTCAGAAGATGAGCAAGATGACTTAAAATCTCAAAAAGAGCCTTTCATTGCTTGAAAACTAGATTTTATGGAAGCAGTAGTTGGTCATAAGCTGAGTTTCATCTAGGTTTTTTGTTTAGGTTAAAAATTTGCAGTGCATTGTGGGGAAAGTAGTTTCTAATGGATATTGTCAAAAGCATGCTAGCTGACCTTTTTTTAACACGCGGAAGTGTTTGGTGTGTAAGGAGTTTCTGAAAAATCAATGAAGAAAATTAATAGTAAATTTAGGAATTAGGGATTACTATTAAGCTCTGTTCAAGAAAAGTGCAAGTGAATGCATCTAAGGCATCTAAAAACTGAATCAAAAGTGCAAATATAAAGAACTTTTAGTTTTATGATTTTAAAATGTACTATGTTACCTTACCATATGTGCGTTAGCTTTTTATTTAGTTTGGCTAAGTTGATAACGTATATTGTGTAGCTAAATTCTCTGATACTTTCCTTACTTATTTGTATGTCATAAATGCAAAGGCTAGAGAGTTTAAAATATATATATAGCTACTGACTGTGTGTTGTATGTAGACTAATTAGCGGGGGTGGTTTTACCTAGCTAAAGTCTATACAATTGTTCAGTAGCATTATGTTGAAACTTACAAGGAACTACAAGCATGTATTTGAATTGTTACCAACTATTTCAGTGTCCTCTTAGACTGAAAAAGTTGTTAGACTTTGTTAGCATTAGTAAATGCATTAGCTAGCTTTGGTTTAGCTGATGCTAAAAACACTCCACCACCTCTAACCTGAACAGCTAACTGACCAGTTGAGAGAATCTCTCTCGCTAAGATTTCTTTGTAGGACTAAAACTCTACACATGCTGCTCTTTGGCCCCTGGTGTCTCCCTGTAGGTGTCCTTGTCCAGAGCCTGCTAATTTAGCTGGCTGTATTTACTCTCTGCATGTGACCACAACAAACTCTCATCCTGTGCACTGTCGTTACGTCGACGATGCTCTCACCTATCGGAGCGGCCACTGCCTGCCGCACTTAAATGTGGTGTGATAATGATGATTTCGATGATGATGATTTTCTGTTGATGGGGCTTGTATATCAGATGCCTTTGACAATCATGTGCACATATCAGAGTTACCATAACAACACAGGCCAGAGTGACTGATTGTGTTTTGTTTGTCTTTTCTCCTGGAATAAATCCTGAATGATCGTAAAATGACTCTCTACTCTCATTTACTCTTTTTCTCTGTCTGTTTGTGTGCATACTCGACAAAATGAGACTGACTTATTAGCACTACACAGTGTCAGAATGACAACTACATTCCTGCAAATGTAAACACTTTCGACTGTGTGTTATCTCTCCATATTTAAACACTCACATACTCATGAATCTGGAACTAGAGCAAACACTCTTTACTACAGTCTGACTGCATGTAATGTATATGCTGTACAGCAGATGGCTTACACACAGAGGACAGATCTTGCAAACACTAAAGGCACGCCTTGCCTTTCAACAGATGTAACTGTCCAGCATAAAAGTGAACACTCTACTTGAACACGTTCTCCTTTGGTTTACACTCCAGTTATCACTACTTATTGGATGTCCTCATGTGTCATTGCAACTAAGGGTTCAATAAAAGTGCAGAAAAAACTTTGGAAATACAACATATCACTCTGTATTTTTGTAGTAGTGATAGCTTTCACTACTACGGGCAGCACGGTGGCATGGTGATTAGCACTGTTGCTGCACAGCAAGACGGTCCTGAGTTCAATTCCACCATCAGGCCAGGGTTTTTCTGTGTGGAGTTTGCATGTTCTCCCTGTGTTTGCGTGGGTTCCTTCAGGTACTCCGGCTTCCTCCCACCGTCCAAAGACATGCAGTTTGTGGGGATAGGTTAATTGATTAATCCAAATTTTCCACAGGTGTGAGTGTGAGCGCAAATTGTTGTCTGTCTCTGTGTGTTAGCCCTGTGACAGACTGGCGATCTGTCCAGGGCGTACCCCGCCTCTCGCCCTATGACAGCTGGGATAGGCTCCAGCGCGACCCTGAAAAGGATAAGCGGAAGTTTTCAGTGACAGAAGTTTATAAACCTTTCAGCAGCCCAGCGTCACAACAAATTCATTGTTAAACTGCGCTGATCAGGTTTTGGTTAAAATAAGAATTTTGTCTGAGTTAACAGCTATGGGATTGATTGTTATGAACTGCTGTACAGATGTGTATCATCACCAGTCAATGAATCCTGCTCATTTGTGGGAGCCTCTGACTTTTCATTTAGTCCAGTCATGTCATTTGATATGCTGTGTGTCAACTACGTGACTCTGGTGTTCAGGTGTAATTTCACTTTTTGTATTATTTAGCTGCTAAGTCTTGGTGAAGTTAACGTCATGCTTACAATGCATATCTTTTGCCTCTAGTATCATATTAAACGAACATTTTAAACATATAACATTAGTGGCAATTCTAATGCTGTTATTGTAAGCTGGAGAGCATCTACGTCCCCATTGTCCTTTATCCCTCATTAACCATCAGAGAGCAACTTGGGGTTAGTGTTTTGCCCAAGGATATTTGGGAGCGGCCAGGGATTGAAGACCAATCTGCCAATTAGTAGATGACCTGCTCCACATCCTGAGTACAGCCACCCCATCCACCCAAAAACCCTACAATAATATAGGGAAAGCACCAAGAATCAGATGACACCCCCCTGCAATTGAGCAACTTTTGCAACAGTGAGAAGGAAAAAGTCAATTTTAACAGGAAGAAAATGCCAACACAACCAGGCTCAGGGAGGAGCGGCCGTCTGCTGTGACCTGTTGAGGGTGAGGGAGAGGAAATGCTGAGTGGTGTATAAACACATAGTGAGTGAAAATAAGTAAGAAGAGAGGCAGAGAGTTCCACAGAAGAGAGCCTCCAGTTCTACTTTTAAATACCGGTTGGGGAGAGAGAAGGAAGACTGGATGAAAGACATGCTGTGGAAGAGAGCCAGAGATAATAATAACAATAATAATAATAATAATAATAATAATAATAACAAGTATGATTCAATGCAGAGAGGTCTATTAACAGCATGCTGTAATCTCTAATAAAATATTATGGTTAACAGTATCAACTGCTACATTGAGGAGAAGCAGGACAAGCACATAGATGAGCCCACTGTCAGAGTCCGTCTGCTGAAATGAACTCAGAAGGATCAATAGAAAAAAAGGAGTCTAAAAAAAAAGAATAGTACTAAAGGTAGCTGTAGAAAATGTTACATCTGTGAGGGTATTATTAATAATTATTTGCCTAATGGTAAAAAAAATTTTATTTGTAAATAAATTCATGAAGTCATTACTAGTAGTTGTTTCTATCTAATGGGACAATGATCCCATTGCGGTTCGTTGCAAAGTATCCATTGTTTTCAAGGTCCTATATTCCTAAGGTTCTGCCCCAATGTCCTATGTGCCCATTGTCCTGTGTTTCCAGGTTCCCATCCCTATTGTTTCTCTGTTTTTGAGGTTCTATGTACCCAATGTCCTATTCCAAAAATGTATGTTCCCAGGATCACATCACAAGGTCCCATGGTTCTGTGTTTATAAGTTTCTATCTTCCCATTATCCGTTGTTTTAAAAGAACTTTCTCAGTGTCCCTGCTATCCTATATTACCAGGATTCTATCCCAATGTTTTATGTTTTGAGAGCCATGTCCCATGGTCTCTTGGTCCTATGTTTCCAATTCCAACGCAATGTTGCAAAGGTCCCATGATATTCCCATCACCCTAACCCCACAACCACGAACCCTGGAAACACAGATTAAGCTACCGTTGACTTTCTTCCATGTTTAAATTTTACTCCACACTGGTTCCAAAAACAGCTTAAAAGAGATCACCAATGAAAGCTGCAGGATACTCTCAGCCTTTGTACCCATTCAGGATTACAGTTAATCAGCTAACATGAAAAAAGAAATCTCTCTTTGAAAGTTTACTTTTTCTTTTTTTTCTTATCAACTGAAGTAAGTGGTTAAGACGACGTTGACTTTACCGCACTGAGCGGCATCAGCCTGAAGGTCTATATGTGCTCATCAAAGATAAGCTGTATTAATATTAGTTCTTTATTAGCAGAGTTTGGCCTGTTGGAGCTTCCTGTGGTTCAGGTCGTCACACTTCCTTTACTTTCCCCTCCATCTCAGTTGGAGACATTCCTCCCAACTGTCTTTTTATCATGGCTGAATACAGAGGAACGAATGTGCTAACTTATTCAAAATCAGTTTTCCGTCTGACACACAGTCCAAAGCACTGAGACGAAAATTGTGAAAATCAAAGTATTTTACATCACTTTGCAGCACTTTACAACAACATATGCACATATTCATACATGGAGACATACAAATGGGAAAGCTGCCAACTGAATTTGTGCTTAATCAAAACTGCTCTTCATTTTTACACTCGCACGCTGAAGACATTTCTCGCTGAAATTGGCTGCCAAGCTAACTTGAAAAACACTTAGGGCTCTGTAAGTGTGTTTGTGCTCTGAGTCACTGATCTCTGTGCTTCTTAAACTGATTTCTCCTCATCTATAATTCAGCACTTCTCTCCCCCCTCCTCGCCACTTCTCTGTAAGGCATCCTCTTCTTCATCACATTTCTCACTGCAGGGTTTTCTCCTCTCCTCTTGGCTCGCTGCTTGTTTTGTTCTTTGCTGAGCGGCAAATCGTGCGTATTCTATAAAGCTAATGACAGGCAGATCGTCTGAAACGAAGAGATAGCACTGTCGCAGGAAATGGAGGCGGGATTGTGGCGTGTTGTGTGCAAAGATCATCTGTGTCATTTGGGTTGACAGCTCTGGATGCAAACAGCAGGGGGGGAAGTCATATATTTTCCTTTTACTGCCCCTAACAACCAAACAAAGTTGAAAATCATATTGCACCACCATAGTTACACCAGAGATGATTCTAAAAGGTCTTTTACGATAATAGAAAAAGATTTTGGGTTTCAGTAAAGATATTTTCTAGCATTCTCTCCACATTTTTATATTGAGGAACATTATTCTCAAATTGTTCCACAAATTGTAGTTGCAAGTTTTTGCAGATTGGTGAATCTCAGCCCATCTTCATTTCTCAGAAACTCTGCCTCCCTAAGATGTTCTTTTATATCCAATCATGTTACTGACCTGTTGCCGTTTAACCTCAATTCTGTTCCTTCAGCTTTTCTTTGTAGCGTCACTCATTTTCCCAGCCTTTTGTTGGCCCGTCCCAATTTTTTGAGACATGTTGCTGCCATCAAATTCAAAATGACCTCATTTTTAAAAATCTTTGTCAGTTTAAACCAGTCAGTTTTCTAGGTTCTATCATTAATGAAATGTGTGTTATTAGATTTGATAAAGATTGCACCCTGTTTTTTATCTACATTTTACACAGCAATCCAACTTTTGTGGAATTGTGGTTGTACACGGAGAGGGGCATTTTAATTTCTTGCATGATGAGGTAGATAAGTCCTTAACTCCCACCTCAACAGCCTACTCATGATTTGACATATTGCAAAAGAAACATTGATTCCTTCTTTGAAAAAGACTGCAGATGAAAAAAGAAATGCCATTAAAAGAAGCCTTCAAAAAATAGTTTTCCCCTTCAATTCAATTCAATTCAATTCAATTTTATTTATATAGCACCAAATCACAACAACAGTCACCTCAAAGCGCTTTATATTGTAAGGTAGACCCTACAGTAATAAATACAGAGAAAAACCCAACAATCAAATGACCACCTATGAGCAAGCACTTTGGTGACAGTGACAAGGAAAAACTCCCTTTTAACAGGAAGAAACCTCCGGCAGAACCAGGCTCAGGGAGGAGCGGCCGTCTGCTGCGATCGGTTGGGGAGAGAGAAGGAAGACAGGATGAAAGACATGCTGTGGGAGAGAGCCAGAGATAATAATAACAATAATAATAATAATGACAAGTATGATTGAATGCAGAGAGGTCTATTAACATATAGTGAGTGAGAAAGGTGACTGAAGAAGAAAAACTCAATGCATCATGGGAATCCCCCAGCAGCCTACTGTTAGGGTGCCTGGGTCGTTGACCCAGAGTTTAGAGTTTTCATTATTATTGTACTTTGGTTTTTGCCTTTATTTATCATTTCTAGTCTTTTGGTTTCTTTGTCAGAGTTGTGCCTTCTGATTTCTCTTCTGTTCCATAGTTGCTGAATCCCTGTGACAAGTCTGCGTCTCTGTGTTATGTTTCCTGTTTTACTTTGAAAGTTAATGTTAATGTGTCTCGTTTTGCTTCGTTTGTCTCGTCAGCCCTGATTTGTCCCAGCTGTGTTTCCCTCCTGTCTCTCATTCCCTGATTGCTCCCTCTGTATTTTTTAAGCCCCGTGTTTCTTTGTGTCTATGTTGTGATCTCCCTTATCCACCATCATATATGCTGTGTGTTCTGGCCGCATGTGTAAGTTATTTGGATTCTTAGTTTTCTTCTGTTTAAGATCAGCATTTGAGTTTATGTTTGTCTCCGGATTCTGCAATTTGGGTCCTTTTCCTGCCTGCACGCAGCCATTTCATAACACCTACGCCTATTGCAGCATAACTAAGGGAGGATTCACCTACAAACCAGCAAAAGTTTTGCAATTTTTTTTTTTTTTTTTTTTTTTTTAAACATATCAGAGAAAGCACAGGTCACGTATGTCGACTGTGAAATTTAAAGGGAACAACGGCGCTTTAATTCCACTCATCACAAGCCAAAATATGTGCTGTAAAACAATTTAAACATTTTTTAAAAATTTCTTCTTTTTTTTTTTTTTTTTTTTTTTTTAAATCCTGTAAAATGATTAATTGTATGTGAGTTTTGGTAGCTAAAACCTGACCACTCAGTTGCAAGATGTTTAAGAATAAGCAAACACCACTGTCACAATATTTCAAAGAGATTTGGATCTGGCCTTTAACCTCATTATTCTTCCTTTTGAGCCATTTCTTCTTCGTTGTGCTTGTTCAAAAGTCCAGTCAGATGGACTTTCTCATCATTTTCGAGCACAATTTGATAAAATGTAGAATTCCTAGTTGCACTTTTGACTGCTAGAACATTTCTACCACCATTCCTTTGAGTTGGCACGAGGTTTTAATAAAATGCTCTGCTGCAAGCACATCAAGTGCCATTCTGTCAATAGAGTTGTTACCATTTACTTGTGTTTACAAGTCTTGGCTATCTTATCTTTTCTGGATGCTTTAGGGTTGATGTAATGGTCTTGTTACTTGAGTCTCCTGTGAAGTTACTGGTGACTTCAGGTTTATAATTAGTTTTGTGTGTGTGTGTCCATTCTGTTCCTTTCATCAGTCTCATTTCTGTTGTATTTTGTGTTTCAAAGTTAGTCTTATGGTCCTGTGTAGTTGTATCTCACTTCCATTACTGCTGCTCATCCCAAACAGCTGATGGCCTCTCTTTCTAGAGCCTGGTTCTACTTGGTTCTATTTGTCCTGTTAAAAGGGAGTTTTTTCCTTCCCACTATCGCCGAGTGCTTGCACATTGTTTTTCATCTGATTTGGGGGTCTTCTCTCACTTATTGTCGGGTCTTTACCTCACAATATACCATTGTGATTTGGTGCTATATGATTTGAACTGAAACAATACACACAGCAGACTATGACATAGGGTTAAGGTTGACTGCATTTTGTTTACTTGTGTTGTCTTTGGCTAATATTTAAATGTGTTTGATATAAAACATTTAAGTGTGACAAACATACAAAATAATCGGAAATGATGAAGGGGTCAACACTTTCACACACCACTGTATGTATTTGGATACAGCATTTCCTCTTGATACAAGCTTTCTTCCTGGAGGGATACAATATTCCAGCAAAATGTTCAAATATTTTAACATTTTTCACAAACAACAGCTTTCCCATGAAATCAAACCACGGTCACTTTAAATGGCTACTTCATCTACCTAAGAGTCTCTCGGCAGGATGTACAAAAAAGGAGCGTTTTCCTTTTCTAAGCTTGTTCCCCCCCCAGGATCTCATCAATCGTTACACTGCAGGTGATAAACTCCTGCCTTATTCTTCACCTCATCATCACGAAGCTTTTCATCAAGACAGACACAGTGAATCAGTTTTTTGGTGAAAAAGATCTCCCCTGCGTCTACATCCCATTCTGGCTTGCCCCTCAATATGTCCTGCTTTAGTGATTTGTTTTCCTTCCACTCGGTGAGGTCTCGTGATGCGATGGCCTCCCTCCAGAGGAATATTTCAGCAAGATCCTGCTGCTCAGAACACTGCTGCCCACACAAACACATTCCAGTCACTTGATGGACCAGACACACATACAGTGTCTCCTCTACCCTTAACCTCTCTTTACACTCTCTGTGTGTCACTGCAGAGCTTAACTAGCACACCGTTTGTGTGTGCTTGCTCATGCTGGGATTTGTTGTTTGTACTCTAGTGACCTAGATTTTTTTTTTTTTTTTTTTTTTCTCTCCAAACTTCCACTCTGAAGTTCAACAAACTAAAATTTTATATACAGAAAAATCATTCATACAAAAATATTCACAAGCTAGCTGTGTATACAGACTTTAACTTGCATTAAAAATAAATGAGCCTTCTCTCAGAAATCCAAGAATTGTTTCATCATCGCATTACTGATATTGGACGAGCTGTACCTTATTGTGTCACTCAGCCGTGATCCTATATTTTTGATCTTTGGCGTGTCGGTTAGTTCATTTTTCCGGGCGTCAACTCTAATTTTTCATTTCAGTCTAATTGTTCTCATCAGCATCACTGGCAGCTGCGTGTAGAAGCAACAAGGAGCTGTTTTCAAGCAGCAGCTTTGAAAATGTGCTGTATGCATACCTATGCAGGTGAAAACAGCACGCACACAAAGTTTTGGGACTGTAAGTTGTTTTTTAATGTCCGCTTTCTCTCTGTAGTCTATTTGTAGTCATTGTAGTATTGATCAATGAACTTTGAGCATGCTTTAAATGCCAAAGTGCTTCTCGAAACCATCAGCTGTCATCTTATGAGGACTGACCTCAAACCCAATTGGTATCCAAATATGTAGTCCTTTACTTTTTGCTTTTGTTTTTAAAATTGCTCTCCCAATTTCAAAAGTTTACCTGACTTCAAAACGATCCTAATGTTTTCATAATGATCAGAAAATATGTAAGTAACTGTTACCACATTTAGAGAATATATTATTGCCCTCCATGAATCAGCTGAAGCCTATCTCAGCTACCATAGCTGAGCCTGGACAGGATGTCAGTGTAATGCAGGGCTTTCATTAATTGATTGGTTGATCAAATGGTAAAGAACTTGTATTTGACTATTAATTTACATGCATCCTTTTATATGTACTATTCAGTATTTGGCATTTGCAAATGCAGATCTTATACCAGAGAAACTGTGAGGCCAAAATCCTTGTTATAGACTTTATTGTAAAGCTGACACCACCTATAGCTTGTGAAACTTTGCCTATCTGGAATTCTGGCATGAAACTTAAAAGCAACTGAACTCTATCCCTAAATAGTTCCCTGGTGCAGGTTTTTTCCACTGAGGTAAAAGTGGTGCCTTGTGAAAATCATAACTGTGTTTTAATTAACAGCTGAAAAGCAAAGAGAACTAATTGTCCTTCACATCTCAATAAGCTCCCACTGTGGCTGTTACTATTGCTCACAGCTGCTCTTAGTGTAAGAGCAGAGCAAGACAACATCTCGAGATGAGCACAGCTCTGCCACTTAATCCACTCATGAAGGCAGCAGAGCTGAACAACCAAAGAAGGAATCGGTGGGAAAAGAGAAATGTTTGATTCTCATTCAGAAAACTGTTTATTTTTATCAGATAAGTGGGAATCACGCTTATCCACAGTTTATTAGAGGAGTTCCAGGTAGAAAGAAAAGGGATAGCAGTTTATTTACAAGACAACTGTGAAGAGTATTGCTTTTAAAGTGTTTTTACTCATAAGTGACACTTCTCCGTCCCTTGCAGAGAGACCGCCCAGCAGTCTCTCCAGATCTACAACCACTCTGCAGTCCAGGTGAGTGGTACTTATACGATTTAAAGTTGCATCCTGTGACGTATCGCTGCACTTGTGTAACCCCCGAGTGGAGGCTCCTTCTGTGTTATAGTGTTGAGGTGATGTCCCGCCATTCTCTCTGAGGCTTTTAGCCTCTGTTGCAGCTCCTGTGCCTGCTGCTCAGCCTTGCGTGCAGCTTTGCGGGCGTTCCTCAAGGAACGCTTCACCTTGCGAACTCGCTCCTTCAGCTGCCGGTTCCTCCTTTCCACTGCAGCCAACTGCTCCTGCAGCTTCCGGCCTCGTTCCTCCTCCTCAAACAGTGCAGCCTGCACCGAGGAGCACAGCAGCTGGGGGTAAGGAGGAAAGAAAGTGATGTTAGTTAGCATACGTGAAGGCTTGTTGTCTTAAGTGTCTGACAAACTGTTGTAGACTTCCAGCTGCTATCTCGTCAGCTAGATGTGTAGAGTGGGAGCTCTACGTGTGTGTGTGTGTGTGTGTGTGTGTGTGTGTGTGTTTTCTCTCCTGTGCATGTTGTTTATCCTGTAACAAGCCTAACATGCTAAGCAGGAAGTCTTATTTACTTTTCTATAGGCTTCTACTCCCATTTCAAAAACACATGTGTGTTTGGGTACCTGTGTAATATAAATGTACTATTGACCTCTCATCCCTATGCAAGGGTCACATGTTTTGATGTTTCTGGGACCCTAATGTTGCACGTTCTTGATGGAAGAGAGCTGACCTGAACCGACAGGGTTCACAAAGGTGACAGCTGTTGACGTCCCAGTGGGAATGTATCGTTTGGTTTCCTCGGTTTATGGGCGCACTTTATCACAAGTAACATATACAAACTCAAAAATATTGTGAACTAAAAGTATGTACTGTACATTCACTATTTGTCTCACTCTGCATACATACTCAGATGACCACAGTCGAGGTTAAGGCCAAGCCCCTGTTCTTTTAGCTTGCTGTTTTGTACTGTGGTACCAAGGATCGCAAAAATGGACACTCGTATGGTTTTGGCATATAATGCAGTTTGTTTTAGTGCCATTTGTTTTGGAAAACAATTGCTGAAAAATTGTCTTAAACAATGTTAAAGAAATACTGAGAAGACATTACTGTTGTGTCTGTTAGCTAAAACTGGAGGGACTTTAGCTTAGTGCTTAGCTTAGACTAAAGACTACAAACTGAAGAAGCCTCTTAGTGTAAGCCTCCTCAGAAATGGTATTAGTAGGAGGGTGGTCATGTTTACCAAGGTGTGGCATTCCCTCTTCTTTTAACAATGGTCCATAAAAGTCTGGGAACAGAGAAGACCAGTTATTGGACGTTTAGGTCTATTTGTATTTACATTTTATATGGCATACTACCTTTCTTGGAATTAGTTTTGCAATACAATACACCCAAATAAAACAAAAAAAAAACCCCTTTACATTAAACTTCATTTTAAAGTCTAAATAGTTCATACTGAGACTGATGAAGATAATCTCACGAGGACAATGTTACCCGGCCATATGGTGATACTGCACTGTATGCACAGACTACAAGATCATGTTGTTTGTAGTGCAAGCAAGCAATAAAATTCCATTTACCTTTTTATCAGTGTAAAGGTAGAAACCCATGTGAATAAAACCAAATCCCTCTGCATGGATACAATCCACCAGGGAGAGAAATATTTCATGCATTTGTTCCTATTCAGTAAGACTGAAGTCAAATTCATATTTTTTTTTTAAACAGTTTGAAGCCTTGCCTTTTCAGTTCTCTTAGGAAATTTCACAGTGGGATGCATCAAGCACACACGGACACACAAACGCACACCAACTGTCAAAACATCCGGGTCACACCTGCCTGCTGTTTAGCATCATCTGTATAAACAGTATTTAGAGGACATGTGACGACAACTGAATGCACAAAGGTCCACAGTGAAGAAAGACAGAACACAGAAACATTCAAGTTCTTCAGTATCCAAAAGTCAGTAAAGGGAGGCAAGAAACTATGGGGATGTCGTCTTAGTTTGTTCAAAACTCTATTTATTTAACAATTAACATTTACAGCAACTGTGGTCTAAAATGGCTACAATGACTGATCGCCCTATGTTGCAGTTTCCTTCAGGTCAGACTGAAGGGTCACATGTGACCCTTCAGGTCCTTGAAACCTTTCAGTCTGTTCTGATTCAGTCTGACATTTTGGCTCATCAGTGCAGGTACCACATCTTAACAGTGATGTCATAATGAAACATTGCCTGACTGGAAATAACATGAAGTCAGAGATTTCTTAACATGGTGGATATATTTTGGTAGTTCGGTTTATAATTATCTTATGTGCCGTTATTAGAACGCATCCATGCAAGCTTTTGTAAACTTCAATGAACGGATCAGATTTTTAAATCTGTGTGAGAGCTTACTTGACTGAAGGACACACTGGTGTTTGTCATTAGATTCTGATCGATCCCGTCTCGGTGTTAGATCTTTTGTCATGAGTAATTAGTGCTGCCAGGCTGCAAAACACTAATGGACTTACCCTGCTTCTGTCTGATGCTGAAGGTATGCAATAAACTCTGAAGAAAGACTTCTGCAAATAGCTGAAAGCAACAAAGTAGTTCTTACTCTGATCACAGTCATCACTGAAAAGTCTGACCTGTCAGTGACTCTGTCTTCATCGCAATAATGATTTTTTTTTTTTTTTTTTTTTTTTTTTTTTTTTGTGAAGTTGCGTTTGCTGAACATTCTGTCTGTAACATATTTGCAACAGTGAAGCAGGTGAAGGTGTTTGGTAACTCTGGATAAACAATTTGAAAAAAATGTGGTGCTCAGACTTTGTCCTGTGTTTTAACATGTATGGCTGTAGGTTTTGGGGGTTTATAACTCATAACTGCTGCAAATGTAGGAAGGTCAGAGAAATTAAATCAGCCATGCAAACCTCATGACAGCAAGTTTAATGTCACTGTAATGCTTTGCACTGTGACACCACAGGCCATCCAGTCCAGTTCTAGCAATGCTAAACTTGCTTTTAGAACATTTTGCTCTGGAGCAAACTTGAGGAATTTATGCAAACTTTTTTTTTTTTTTTTTTTTTAACTCATTTGTTTGAGTAAAAGAAAAAGACACAATGTCAAATATGGAAGCAAAAGTGGAAAAGAAAACACAAAAAAAAACCCAAAGGCTGTAATCATGTTTGAAAGAATTTAGAGGTGTTTTTGTTTGCGCCCAGCTTGACCTGACTCCTCATTCATTTCTGCAGACTTTTTGATTTCTCTCCCTAACTTTATGTAGAATCTCAGCAGGAGTCCACACAATTACACAGACAACACACATGGCCAGACACCTTTACACACAGTTAGTGGCTTTAGAGCTCCACTGCTGGCGTTAAAGAGCCAAGCCAGGGTTTCTCCTCTCCTTGTGCAGATTTTATATTGTCTGTGCGTGGGAAGGGAAAGCTAGAAAATGGAAAGAAAAAGTGATGAAGAGACAAAAGGAACAAAGAAGAGACGGAGAGCAGAAAAGAAATAAAGGTGGTGAAGAGGTGCTCCATAGGGTGGCATTTCTCCTCGGCTTCTGCACTTTTCTCCTTTATTTCTGTAAAACACAGTCTGATAATGTATTTTTTATGAGCTTTAGTGTCTAACTCTTGAGTGAAACAGGCACTCCCTTTTACCCCTCTGTAAGCACGTACATAAAATGTTAATGAGAGTCAGGAAACTTGTTAAAGGGGTTTGCATGAGGGTTCAAAATTCTGCCTTCCCTTACCGTGGGTACAATCAACCAGTTCTGTATGCATACACAGTAAAAATGTGCTGTATATGGAAGTGATTAGGAAGTGTTCGAGCCATCTGCCTGCCTTCTTGTGACCTATCAAAGAACTCCTATGATATGTATGTATTATATCTGTATTAGACCCACAGGAGTGTCTGACCTGGCTTGTGGTAAAAGCAGCTCTGAGCACTACTGATAAGATGAGCCTTTGAACAAAAGCTAATTGAAGGTTTTGGCAGGAAAAGTGCAGTGAAGGAAGTCTCCTGTCTATCCTTCTGGCGGGGCATCTGGTTCCCACAAAGCTGAAATCAGAAGCAAACCTCCTCCCAGCTCTGATTTTAGGGATTTATTTATTTTTTTTATTTTTATTTTTTTTGTCTTTAAATGCAGCTGAAGGATGAAAGCACAGAGTGATGCAAGAAGGGAAGCTAACTTTAGATAATAAAAGTATTAATAGGCTTGGTTCTTGGCTGTTAGATTAAAGAAGGATAAAAAGAGAAAGAAGAGAGATTTCTTTCCCCATTTTTTTTTTTTTTTTACGTCTCCATATACATTCCCAAACAAAACACCTGTTTTGTCCTGCCTTGCCTAAAGGTTATTGTAGAGGAGCACGTGAATCCTCCTCTACAATAACAGCACCTTTAACCCCTTTTTGCCTGAACTATGACCCCTTAATTCAGAGGCTAGATCCTGTAGTTTAAACCAGAACAGAAACAGAAAAGAAGGCACTACAACACCACACTTTGCAGCCCTTTAACAGTTAAATTCTTGCTCTTAAATAATGCTGTGGCTAAATTAGCTGTGAGATTATTTAAAGCTGAAGAGGTAAATCAGCTGTGAATGCTGCAGGCAGTAGAGAAAAAGTCAGCCAGGAATGAGGCACAACATCCTTCAGAGTGTTAAGATGATGATAACGAGTGCAATAAATGGATACAAGTGTATGAAAAAGATCCACGTAATGCTCCACGGTCCACCGGATGTATTAAATGATTGTAATAGAGACGCTGTCTGTAAATCGCACTGACTTTAAAGGGGATCTATTGTGCTTATTTTCATCTCCATTATTTCCAAATCATGCAAGGAAAACAAAACCCACACCCAAAACACTGAGACAAAAAAAATCTGTTATGATATGAAGGAAGACTTGAAGCGAATGAGCACATCAAGTGCATATCAGTGTCACCTTTGCCAAAGAGTGAAGTGTCACCATAAATTGTGTTTTAATTGATCATCTTTATCCCTTCAAGAAGCATCCTGAAGGATGTTTTTTCTTCCAGGGTGTGATGTTGCCTTCATCCACAGGGCACCAGGTTTGCTGTGCTCTTCATCATCATTAAAACACCAAAGTGAGGGCCTCTTCTTTGGTGTGTCACAAAAACTATTCAGCAACCACTCAGCTGTACCTTTTCAAAATAAACGCAAAGACGTGTCGTAAATTTGTCTCCAGCTGCCGTGTCCTGTCTTGTTTGAGGTGCGAGCTTGAATCAGTCAGAGCAGATGTGATAATGAATGTCTGAATCCTAGCAGCAAAGCTCCCATCACAAGCTTCAGCCTATCTCTGGTCCGAGGTCAGCGTGATATGTTGCTTCATGCTGATACAGATCAAAGCTGCAGACTGACACGCTTTCAAGCTGGTGGTGTCAAAGTCGTCGATCTCTGCTATTTGATCTTTGACCCCAGGGTGCACGGACAGTATCCGATATGCCTGAGGTGCAACCTGGAAGGACCTCGACTCATCAGTTTGCTTTGATCTACAACAGGTTGGGACCTGATTACGTCGGGCCAATCACATATTAAAACTTTATTAACAGTACAATTGATTCTTTTGTTTGTGCATGTGGGCATTTTTGTCATCCTTCTGAGAATCAATCCATTTTGTGTGGGTATTTGTGTGTTCAGCTCTGCACAGTGCCAGAGGGTAGTTTGACTGATCTTTCTTTCCCACATTCCTGTCAACGGACTCACAACTCAGCTCATTATTAGGTGTCCACACACACAAACCAAGACCTCCCTCTGCTCGTACACATAGTTCAGCTACAGCGGTTGATTCATTGCCAGTTTCTGACTCAAACATTACCGAAACTACAACACCCTAATAATGTTAGTTGCTCCAGTTCCAGTTCCCTGCACACTGCTGTTTGTCTGGACCCTTAATCTGTTATCACCATGGTAACAACATGGTTTTTAAAGTCACACGATCGGCCACGTTCCCTGGAAGTGTCTGGTTGGATGCCTGTGCGCATCCATTATCTACCTAATGTACAGGATGTTATTTAAATGACCACAACTTTTTAAAAGAAACATTTTGTGGGGGTTTACATTTTCTGCAAACCCCCACAAAAAGTTGGCCTATTTGAAACAGGGGACTGACTAGGCTCATTCTTCTAAGAAGCTCTTTTTTTTTTTTTTTTTTTTTTTTTTTTTTTTAATAGCTCCTTTCATTTTAAGGTCAACAGCTCTATAAGCAAACTTGCTTCTGATTGGCTGCCCCTTGTAAATAGAAGAATCGTGTGAGTGGTGCTCCTGTGTTTGCGTCCAATCAAAGTTGACTATATGTACTCTCAATGACATCATGCATAGCCAAGTCTAGAAAAAAACTGTTGGGAATGGAGCCCTTAGAGCCATCTGAGGCCTGTGATTTTGGGAATTAGCTACTATTTATACAGTGACATAATTTTCAAACCTTTAGCTATGTTCAAAACAAGCATTCAAAATATCAAACAAAAACACATGACATAAAAGTTGCAAAATTTGAGTTACATGTCAGTGAGTTAAATAAGTATTTGATCCTTAGCTAACCATGACTTACTACTTGGTGGAGAAGCCCTTGCTGGCAAGCACAGCAGTAAGATGTTTCCTGTAGCTGGTCAGGTCAGGTTTGCACACATCTCAGGAGGAATCTTGGACCACTCCTCTTTACAGAAACTCTCCAACCCTTTAGATTTCTTGGCAGTTGCTTAGTAACTCGAAGCTTCAAGTCCTTCCACAGATTTTTTAGAGGACTGAGGTCTGGAGACTGGCTAGGCTACTTCATGACCTTAGTGTGTGAAGATGCACATTAAGGTCATGAAGTGGCCCAGCCAGTTTAGCCACTCCTTTGTAGCTTTGTCAGTATGTTTCAGGTCATTGTAATGCCTGAAGACCCATCCATGACCCATTTTCAGTGTTCTGTCTGAGCGAAGGAGATTTCTCATCCAAGATTTTGGTACATGGTCCTGTCCATTTTCCCTTAATATATGTTAAGCCATCATGTACCGTTAGCAGAAAAACAGCACCAATGCATGATTTCCGCTTCCATGCATGACTGTGGGGATGGTGTTTTTTGGGTGATAATCAGCATTTTTTCTACAAACATGGTGAAGGTGAAGCAAGAGAGCTTGAGTTTGGTTTCAATGACATCTTCTCACAGCTCTTTGCTCTTGCTCACAGTGGTGGAGAGGTTGGAATGGAAGAAACTGATTCTTTGGACAGGTGTACTTTATACAAATAACAAGCTGAAATCTGTGTCATTAATTGGTTGTTTGAAATCCCACCCATGGGAGTCAGATGTCTAGCTGGGTTGCTGGGGATCAAATACTTATTTCACTGTGACTCATATTCATTGTGTGTGTGTGTGTGTGTGTGGGGGGGGGGGTTGTGTTGTTGTTGTGTTGTTGTTTTTTTAATTCTACGTTTTGTTTTTTGTTTTTTGTTTTGTTTTTGTTTGGTTTGGTTTTTGTTTGTTTGGTTTTTTTTGTTGGGGGGGTAGGGATATATAAAAGGCAATAAAAATCCAAATTTAATAAAACACATTTGCTCCCTGATGATCCCATGGACTATTTGTTATCTCTGTGACAACAAGATAGTTTTGTGTTTGTTTGCAGTGTCAGCAAAACCCCACCAACATTTCTAAGAAGGTAATGAAGCTTTTTATTATAGATTGCAATGGTCAGTTTAATCATAGACATTTGGTTTCTCTTCTTCATGTACAACACTTTAACAGGCTAACTATGACTAAGTGATGCCTTACCCTGCTGTCTTCCTGCATGTCCCACTCGGGGCTGAAAGTCTGAAATGGTTGGCTCCCCTGAGTGCAGTTGGAGAACTGAAACAGACTGGAAAACGTGCGTCTGTTCTCAATCGTGTCAGCAAAGATGGCA
Organism: Aulonocara stuartgranti; assembly: GCF_965226115.1. Lineage (NCBI taxonomy): Eukaryota > Metazoa > Chordata > Actinopteri > Cichliformes > Cichlidae > Aulonocara > Aulonocara stuartgranti. The sequence goes on along the minus strand of NC_138953.1, from coordinate 4,427,527 downwards.
TCTTGGAAGTTGACCCCATGAGGTCGGATGCTGTAGTTCTCATCCATCCTACAGAGGAGATGAAGGGAACAACTGTAAGCAGCACATTTGAATCTGCATTTAAAAAGAATGCACTCTGCTCCTTTCCAGTATATTTTTGTTCTTGGATTGTACCGGAGAAGCTTTGCATGATTCACAAATTAAAATAATGAGTATTTATGTTAGAAATTTATTAGAAATAGCATTCTGAACCCTGGCTATTTGGTTCTGAGGAATTATTTGCAAATCTACTGATCTTGTTATTTTAAACTTTGGCCATTTTCTATATGAACATCCACCAATGTATTGTATACTATAAGAAAATAACTAGTAGGTCTGCTTTAACAGCCAGAATAGAGAACAGAAATACATCATGATGTCATAATCTGTGTGGCTGATAAACTGATCATTTGCTAATAACTCCAATTTATAGCTGATAGGTGTACAGTAATAAAAAGTCTTGATGAAGGCCAAAGCCAAAAGTGGCAGTCCTGCAAAGTGGTATTTACTCATTTGTTTTACTACTTTGATTATTTACATACAAACAGTGTTAATTTAAAGGTGCTCTTTCATTTATGTGGCAACAATAATAGATTTGACAAATTCAGGTAAAGCTGAAATAGTTTTTAATTATGGGTTCTTTTTTGGTTTGGTTTGGTTTCATTTTTTTTGCAAAAAAAAAAAAATAGAACCAAAAAAATATATCAAATTAATTTTCTGAAATAAAAAGTGACCGTTTTTTCTACCTCACCTGAGGAAAAAGAAATAGGAGTAGTTCTCCATCACGGTGTGGGACTGACAGGACAGGTAACCAAGCCCGGTCAGGTTGAGCCTGGATCCAGAGGGTACCTCCAGCATGCTGCCCCAGGCTTGGTCACACAGCAGCTCCACCTCTGCAGAGTACAGCAGCCCTTCCTCTGCGCCCTCGTACCCGTATCCGAACCCGAAGGGCAAGGAGTTGTACAGACTGCCCACTCCAACGCCCACCGGCTCCCGGTGGATTGCCAGGACCCGGGCATACAAGATGATCTCCGCAAGTTCCGCCCGGCAGCCCTCGCTCAGCGGCCGCCATTCCGAGGGGAGCTGGCAGCCACGCGTAAAGGTGTCCAGATGCGCAAAAGCGCAGAGCGTTGCGAGGAGGATAGTCGTGGGAAACATCCCGAAAAGCGTACAAAATCTTATCTGGCACCTCCTAAAGTCTGCGTTGATGAGTCTTTCCTTTTTCCTAAGTGTTTCCAGGAGACCCAGCCAAGTGGCCGAAAGTAAACAAATCTGGTTGATTTTGCAAAAGTTATGCACATGTGTTTACCTCAACCACTTGATGATGCTAAATCACAATGAAAATATTTTTTCAGACAGAGTTTTTGAGCATTAACACAAACTCAAGCTAACTTCAATCGTCTGAAGACTTTTGGAAAGAATAAAGTCGGATTAATATGAATGTGCAAAGACTAACCGCTCCAACCTGCAGCTCTGTCCGTTCTCCTGCTTGGAGGAGGCGAGGTTTAAACAGAGCGATGGTGATGCCTTCAAGGACTCGTGCGCTGCTTTGATATTTAGAGTTTCAATGAGGGGTGGTCGATGCGTTGAAGTGGTATTTTGCCTGATGAAAAGGTGATGAACCTGAGGTTTTGAACCTGTTGACCTCAGACATAATATTATAACCCACATGATGTATAAAACTCTTTCGATCAAAAAGATTATTAATTCAAATATACTCCAGGTTCTTCACAAAACGCGTCGCTTCATGAAACGAATACTTCCTTGAGGAATCGACTTCTTCTTTTCGGCATGTGAAGGCGTTAAACGTGATTATAAAGGGACAATCGCTGTGGTGCGAGATGGTATCACAGGAGCCAGGTTTTGGCTGGAGGAAGTTCCATGGAAGATAAATCAAAGCATCTGAGAAGAATTTGAATGGGTCCAAAGGGGGGTGCTGCTGAAGTTTCCACTGGGTTCCAGGGTACCTCGAATTTGTTTTACAACACACTGGGGGTACAGTGGGTCTTTTTGGTTATTCAAGCGCTATTCTGGGAACTTAGTGTGTCATGTTGTGTGAGTCCCAACATTCTTTCTGATAGACCTTTAATACAAATCTTTGATTTTGGCTACCTATTGTGGGTCAGTGGGGTCCAGTGGCTCCTGGACAAGGGTCACTGGGAATTTTGAAGCATTAAGGGAAATCCCGAGGGAGACAATATTTCTGTGGTGAAAATCCTCCAGGGATTCTCTCTCTTTTTTCTTCTTCTTTTTTTTTTTTTTTTTTTTTTACCTGAGATAAGGGATGCACCAGGACTCTATAATGTGATTACATTTCACAATACCTAAAATATTTTATTAAGGATAGCCCACATAAGATATCCTTATCTTATGTGGGCATACGGTAATTTTTATGCAAGCCAAAACTGCTGATGATGCAGCCCATCAGCTTTCACTGGCATTACATGATTTACAAAAATGGCTGAATGACTCATGCTTGTGCCTTAATTTTAAAAAGACCGTATCAATGTTTTTTAGTAAGCCTAAAACAACCGTGGCTGCAGTAAAAGTCTGCTTGGGTGCACAAGAATTAATTAATGTTGAGGAATTTAAGTATTTGGGAGTGCTACTAGACTCTAAATTATCCTTTAAAAAACACATTAAAAAAGTAGTGAAAACTGTAAATGTTAATATACAGAACTTTAGACATATCCGCACATCATTAATAGACACAGCAGCGATTACATTCCTGCATTCTATGATACTGGCTCATATTGAATATTGTATTACAAGTTGGTCCTATATGAGCTCTGCTGCTATTGGGCCAATTGAAGTATGCTACAAAAGAGCATTGAAAATATTAGATAAAAAACCTTTTTCATATCACCATTGTCAAATTTTAGAAAAATACAAGTTTTTAAATTTTACTAATTTCAAATTATTTAAATCTGCCTGTCTAATATACAAAGTTATACATGGTCTGGCGCCTCCACCAATGAGTGATTTTATTAAACAAAAGTCTAGCAGTGTTGCTGGGTCTCGACTGACTCGAGCCACTGTTAGAGGTGATTGTGAACTGGCACTCAGGCGGACCACCTTTTCACAGAATGCTCTGTCATATCAGGGAGTGAGCTTCTGGAATAGTCTTCCACTGTCAGTGAGGGAAAGTACAAGTCTACCCATCTTTAAGAGTCACTTAAAAGGGCGGCTGAGGGACACACAAACATGTAATCATGTTTAATAATCATGTTTTATATTGGACGGGAAAAAGAGTTAGTGTATTACAAAAAGGAAAACAACTGTTAGTGCAATGGGTGAACGCAATATCACGATGGTCAGGGCATGTACAATACTGGGGTTTGTGCAATATAATTGATGTGTTTCCGTTATTGTTATCTATACTGTCCTCTGTGTCCACTCTCCTTGTCATTGTTTGTTCTAGTATAATGTGATCACTGTTTTTGTCCTTGTCACATGACCTGTAAATAGTGTCTCTGTATGTTTTTACTAACTTGTGTTTAACACCAACCTGCCAGAGGGTCTGCAGATGGAAATTAGCCCAAGGCTATAATCTGGCATATTTACATTTGTTAAAATGTTCATTAATATCTATTGCCCCTCTTTCTAAAAAAATAAAATAAAATAAATAAATAAGATCATAGTAAAGATTAATAATCACTTTCAGTTCCTCAACTATAACCACTTTAACAGTCTTCCATACAGTTCTAAGCTCAACCTCCAGTAAGTACAGTGACCATCTCTGATTGCTTTAAACCAGGGGTAGGCAACTCCAGGCCTCAAGTGCAGGTTTTAGACATCACCCTGTGTCAACACACCTAAATCAAATCATTAGTTCATTCCCAGGCCTCTGGAGAACTTCAAGACATGTTGAGGAGGTAATTTAGCCATTTGAATCAGCTGTGTTGGATCAAGGACACTCGAAAACCTGCAGGACACAGGCACTCGAGGTCTGGAGTTGCCTACCCCTGCTTTAAACTAACCTGAACATGAACATCAGTAGATTGCTCTTGAATAAGACTGCCATCTAGTGGAAAGTAAGTATAACTGTATATATAAACGTATAGCTGTAGCTGCACAAACAAGAGCAGAAATGGTGTTTCTCGGACATTCCATTGTATTTTACTACAGTAGCCTCTGAGTGTTCTATGCTACAGTATTGACAGATATCCCATCGGAATCAGTTACACTGTCGTCGCCATTTATCATTCAAAGCTGACATCAGAGGGAATCTCCAGTCCTTCCTTTCCTGTTTGCAAGTGTAAGGTGACTCCTGAGGGGGAATTCCCGCTAACAGCTGATGGTCTAGCCCCGCCCCCACACATGTCAGCCTCTTGCCGATGTGTAAAAAATGCGGATGGACCCGTGCCGCGGCGGCGCTGCTTACGCGCAGGCGCTCTTTGTTCTCAGATCAGTCCTCTGCCCCGTGACGTCACTACGAGGAAATGAAAACCGTCCGTAAACTCCGCACAAGTGAACTCGGTGTCGAGTTGTCGAAAATTAGACCGACTTAGATAGGAACTATGGCTTTCAAAATAAAAGCAAAGCGTTCTTGAAGAATGAATTAAGATTGCCCTAAAAACAAATATCAAAAGCTAAGGACTTCAGAAAGAACAAATAATCACTGTAGTCTTTTAATATGATAAATAGAAGTGAAAATAGCTACACACAATACAGTTTAATGAATATAGTAATGAAATTAAATAAGGCTAATGAAATAAGCCTTATTAAATTCCAGCGCAAGATGATGGTTTTCCTCTGATGATGAATTTAATTTTATAAAGACATTATTTATTTTTAGGTGGAGGAATTTCAATTTCAGCAGATGTTGCAGTGCTGGTAGCAATTGCGGATTTGTTTGTTTTGTTTGTTGTTTTGTTTCTTTGATTTTGTCTTGCGGTTTAGCGGATTCATCTACTGCTTATTAAAATAAACTTCAGATGAATTGTTGAATTAAGTCTTTACTGTTTGAAACCCCCATTAGTGGAAAATGTTATTTTTATATTATTTTAAACTGATAACTACACTGTCACTATAATTGCTCTATAGTTGTTATTTGTCACAAATCAAAACAAAGCTCTTGATCAAAAGAGTCACTGATGTGATCTAGGTGCATATGCACACAAAGTAAATTTCCAGTCAAAATCTTGGCCTTTCAATGATTTATTTTTGCAAGAAAGCAAACCAAGAACTAGGCATATATGCATGCTGGTACCAATTTACTGAGATAATCATAGATTCTAAAAAAAAAATTTTAATCCATAAAAATAACCAATAAATTAGTTAAAAATACCTAAAAACAAAAGAAAGTAAATAGCAAGCATAATAATTCAACAAAACATAATAATAATAATAATAATAATAATAATAATAATAACAATAATAACAATAATAATAATAATGAGCTCTTACGCGATTATCACTGATAACGCAAAACGCAGAAAGTTAATTTATTCGATATAAATCAACAAACACAAAAATGCATTGTTTATCAGTACTGCGCCAGTTAATGAGTTTACTTTGAAAGGAACAACCGGAAGCAAATATCGTTTTTTCTGTATCGTCGCTCAACGCCCCTGCTAACTAGAAGAGCAATATTACTCGACATACACAGCCACCTTTGCGATACTGCCTATGTATTGTCAGCGCGAACAGGCAGGCTGTGTTTAGTTCTCGAGTTGCCAGCAGGTGAGTTAAAACCTTTAAACTCGGTTGACGTTTGGTGTGACGCAGTTTGGTTGAGGTTAAAGCTCGTCCGTGTTCGTTTTAAGTTACTGGTAACTTTTTATTGTTTACCAAAAGTCACACTTAGGATAGGCCTATTCCAAGAAAGTGAAAGTAAAACAATACTGAAAGAAGGCCAAAACAAATATAACTATTTTTGGCCGAACTTAGTGTCCTCCAAGCTAGTATTACACGATTATTTTGAACTAGCATGTGAGATTTCCGACTCGTACTTGTAAATTGACGATCAACGGTGATATCCGCTGTTAAGAGCTTCTAAATGTGATGTTACATCTTATTTAGGCCATTATGTAGTATACCATGGCGTTAGGGCGAAAGGACAACACAGTGTCTCTGTTATTGAAATCAAATTGCCATATCATGTGACTCTTGATGGGATAATTCGCCTCGGCATGCTCCTTCTCGGCTCCCGAAGCACTGAGTCACTGAGTGATGTCAGCAGACATTTTTTTTAAACATGTCTTACTGGCAACAACAAGCCAAATGAGATTAAACACAAACGTATTCGCAGTTAAAAATGCCGCATTTTTTCATTTTTTATTTTTGGTAAACATTAAAATTAGCTGTTAAATTTACAAAAAAAAAAAAAAAAGATCAACGTTAGTATTTAAGTCAATTTCTTCTTGTGATTGTGATTATTTGAAACCATAAATCCCGAATGTATTAATTATTTTTAAATTAACTTATAGTGCGTAATATATAACATGGGATCATTTTGATTTTATATTATCTGATAAATGTTCCACGTGAGGAATGCAGCATTAAAGCCACTATATGTAGAACTGGAAGTGTGAGCTTCAGTGCCCCCTAGTGGGAACAGCAAACACCAACACTTACCATACAGTCATCTTATTTTAAAAAAAGTGCACCCTTTTTAATTTTATACATCTAAACATTATATCAGAACATAACAAAGAAAATCATCAGGTCCTCATCAGGTTCTAAAATAATTTAAATACAGCCTCATATGAAAAACAGTGTGTGATGTATTAACCTGTGTTTAGAGTTATTAATTTAGCTTTAGTTATTCACCTAAAATTAAACCAAAATACCAAAACAGTTTGTGAAGAATCACTTTGTTGCAGAAGAATTTTGGCCCAGTCATCTTTACAATGTTGCTGCAGTTCTTTGACATTTGCAGGTATTTATTCATACGCATCTCTCTGAAAGAACCTCTGCACCATTTCAACAAGGTTAAGGTCTGGACTTTGAGTATAACTGTATATATTATTATCAGTATAACTGATTCTTTACTTTTTAAGTCGTTCTGTTGTAGATGTGCTTCTGTGCTTGGGATCATTGTCCTGTTTCATGACCAGAGTTTTAGCCACGCTTTAGCTGTCAGACAGACGGCCTCACATTTGACTCTACAATATTTTGGCATATAGAGAGAACCCAAATCACCACCCATCCACCACCGTGCTTGATAGTTGCTTTTAGGTGTGTGTGCTGATATGCTGGTGTTTCGGTCACACCAAATTTAGTGTTGTACATTATGGCCAGACATCTTCACTTTGGTCTTGTCTATCCAAAGACAATATACCAGCGAGTAACTGCTGGATAAGGGAAGTAGGTGCGCCCGGAGTAAACCTTTCTCATGTTCCAAGTGAGCAAAGCGACTACCAGTGAGGGTAAAGAATAATATTTATTGACGTATGACCTGGTAGTTTATGCTACTCAGGCAACCAGAGCCAGGAATGTCAGGAAGCAACCACCCTCCAAAGCAATGTGTATAGTGACTGTGCTTTCTTTTTCACATGACTGTAACTGTTTGGGTTTGTTCTCAACCTTCTCTTGATGACTTATTTGTTGCCAGTGTTTCCGATTGTTTAATATACAAATAATATACAAAACATGACAAAACGTCCTTCCTCTCAGCATCATGGCGTCTGGAGGCCCCGTGATGAACGGCGACATCTCTCACTCTGCCAATCAGCCCGGCACACTGGAGGAAACCCTGCAGCAGATGAACATCCTCATTCAGGAGAACAGAGACCTGAAAGGTGAGAGCAGGGATGACCGAGGATAGAGCAGTTAGGGAGAGGACAAATAGTGAAAAATTGGTGATAGTTGGAATGAGTGAGTTTGTAACACGCGCATTTATTTTAATTCTCTCTCAGAGGCTCTCCGTCAGACCAACCTGACGATGAAAGAGCGCTTTGAAGGTTTGTCTGCGTGGCGGGAAAAACAGAAGGAAGAGCGGGACTTCCTGGAGAGCCGGCTCGAGGAGGCCCGTGGCCGCATGGAAGCACTTACCCTCCAAAACCAGGAGCTGAGCAGGGGGCTGGAGGACACCGGGAAGACCGGAGGAGCTGTGGGAGGAATGCAGGTGAAGCTGATAATATTGCGCATATATTGCACTGCAGATTTATGGACACTTTAGTCATTTCTGCGTTTATGCTATGTAATGTCATCGTCCAATCAGATTGCAGAGCTGGAGGCCCTGCGTGCTCAGGTTGCTCGGCTGCAGGCAGAGAAGAATGACCTGGTGGCCTTGAACTCTGAGCTACAGCTCAAGGCAGAGCACGATTCTCAGGATGATTCGTTTATTGAGATCATCAAAGTGTCGGTGAGGACGGATGAATAGCACAGATCATCATCAAACACTCTTTTTTTTTTTTATATTCAGCCTGATTTTGGTGAAATGACAAACAGGAGGAGAAGCTTGGTGTCTTAGTATTGTTTTTCCTCCCAGGATGGAGGTATCGATGGCGTGAACGAGGCATTGGGAGCAGAGCGCAGCAGACGCCAGGATGCGAGCATGACAGCGTCACGCATGGACAATGAGGAGGTGACGGTTAGCCAGCTGCTGCAGTCCCTGAGGAATGAGGCGGAGAAAAGCGAGAGGCTGCAAGGCGAGCTGCAGGCCTGCACGGCCAGGTACGAGACAGCAACAAAAGGAAACGTTTCTCAGCTGTGAAAGTGCTTTAAATGTTTTTATTCTGAAAATGAAGCAACAGATTTGTAGCAGTCTGCTTATGTCTTTGCTCTATTAAAAAAAACCCAGTCACAGTTCTGTTTCCAGAATATGTTATGGATAATCCGTTTATTATTTAGTTTCACCTATTATCCAACAGAATTCGAAAGCTAGAAGAAAAAAAGTCCAGTGTAGAGGAATTCACCCAGACACCTGAGCCAGAGACCAAAGAGGATTCTGCGAAAAAAGATAAGGTTTGTTTCTTTTTTCATTTTTTTATATATCACAGTAGATCTGTCCTGCTGAAAGCTGCATTATTGGGTAAATCCTTTCCCTTCCTGCGTCGAGTTTGTGACTTTTCGTGTGCGACTGTTGCAAATATTTCAGGCGGCCTCTGAGGTGGAGAATCTGAAGGCTCAGATGATGACACTCTACAAAGAGCTGCAGCAGGCTCAGAGCAAACTGGATGAAGCAGAAGGCATGAAGAAGAACCTGCAGGACAGGTTTGGGCCACACAAACACACTTGCAAATGATTATTTTAACCCTGGAGAACCCATGGGGTCAGAGCCGACCCCATTGGTTTTCTAGGGAAACCATGGGGTCAAATTTGACCCCATGGTTTCTCCAGGGTTAAACTTAAAAACAGAAAAGTGCAGAAAGATAACACCACCTAAACTAAATGCTATACCTCATTTAACTGATGTTCTGTGTTATTTGATATATGTCTTATTTTTTGGGGGGGGGGGGGTTGAAGATGTCGGGAGGTGGAGCAGGATGTGGCAACCCTGAAGGCCCAATTGGTGGAGAAACAGGCCGTTCAAACGGAGAATGACCGACTGAAGCTCCAGCTGAACAGCATGCAGGCCCAGAGCCTGATGGAGCAGAGGAAGACTGCAGAAGAGAAGTCAGAGAAAACACAAGCATACATACACATTAACTGATTGTGTGAGAGTGCAGAAACGTCATATTGTGACACTGATTTTCATCGGGTTGTGTTACTGTACTTTGACTACACAGAGCTTTGTAAAGCAATCGGGTCACTTCACACAAATCGCTAAACACAATTTACTAAACACAGGAACAACCTGGCGCAGCTGAAGGACGCCTACACCAAACTGTTTGAGGACTACACTGAGCTCAAAGACGAGAAACAGAGAAAAGAGGTAACTTTATGTTGTGTTGTGTGGATCGTACTGATTTTCACAAACGTGATGCAGTAAAAAAAAAAAATATTGATGGCATTTAAGAAAAAAAAAATCAGAGATAACTGGCACCTTTACCATCCTGTTTGGTTCTGCAGTCTCATCTGGCGGAGGAGCTGCAGCAGCGGCTGACAGCAGCTGAAGAAGCTCTCGCTATTAAGCAGAAAAAGATCGATGAGATGAAGCAGGACATGTTCCAAAAGGAGAAGGAGCTGGAGACCATATCTGTTTTCCAGGCTCAGGTCAGTGGTTCTTTACGTGTGAGCACTTGAAATATATAATCTAGCATTAAACCCAACAATCAGAAGGCCTCAGCACAACAGGATTGCCTCCACTTTTAATGGTAGTCATCGTGTTTTTGTTTTTTCTGTACTTTCTGCAGGCAGAGATCTACTCCTCCGACTTCCACGCAGAAAGAGCAGCGAGGGAGAAACTCCACGAAGAAAAGGAGCGTCTGGCTGCTCAGCTGGAGTACGTGAAGAAGCAGAACACCCAGCTGCAAGACGAGATGGACTCAATGGGCAGGTGTGCATTCAGAGAGAGGACTGACCTGGTCACGATTTGAGCTTCTTCAGACTAAATGTGTTAATTTCTATTCTTCTTGTGGAGAAAAACTCCTCGTGATTTAATAAAGGATTGAAATTTAAAAGTAGAGTCTGCAGCTCGACTAACTTACAAATTAACAAAGGTTTTGCTGTATAATTCTGTCAAACCCATTTCTATTTACATGACCACAGAAACAAACTGAGTATAATGTCGTGATTCGGCTCATCTGAAGCTTTTTCTTTGTGTGCAGGCGCTCACTGAACGAGATGCAGAGGAGACATTTGTCACAAGGTGGAAACCCACATGGAGGTGGACCATCTTTAGTTGGAAGAGGTACAGCATGTTATAATTTAACCTCTCACACAAACCTTATTCCTGGCTTTCTCTTAATATAGCTTACACCGGACTCCCCTCTGACATTTTGATTATTTGGATGTTATTACTGGCTAGAAATACAATTACTCTAATTTACTATCTTTTATACCAAAAAGAGATAGATGGTCTTTTGAAACACATGCCACTATATTTGGATCGAAATATGAGGTGATTAGCCAGCTTGGTTTTTACGGTAATGTTGTGTGATGTTATTTGAATGGTGTTTTTGGCTAGTGAAAAAGCAGTTTAATATAAAATGTAGGCTACTTGCCAAAAATGAAGAAAAAAAACAAAAGTCAAATTCTTTGGGTGTCTTTCATTACAATTGTTCGCCAGACAAGGGAATCCCAGAGTAGCCAGACCCTAATACATTCCCTGCTTAATCTTCTTATAAGTTATATAATGAGCATTACATAATTAGGTGCAACTAAGACTTGAATCTACCAAACGAGACAATGAAGTCATTAAGAAAATATACAATCAGACCTGTTTTTGTTTTTTTTTTGTTTTTTTTAACCATAGCTGCCCTTTACTGGATGTTACAGGGAATACACCGACTTTTCATTAATTTTTATTTCCATTGTTTTTGCCTCAGCTCTTGTTTCTTTTTTTTGGGTACTTTTACTGCTGACAGGAACTGCACAAGATTTTTCTCCGCACAAGTAATGACTTTGCGATTAAGGAACGTTACCTGACCTTTTGCAAAATGATAGTTAGATGCAGCAAAAATCATCCAGTATAGCCAAAACATTCGACTGAATGACCTTTGTGGTGTAATCAGTCTGTCAGAAAATACAAGTGGAACTGGAACAGCCATCCAGCAGGCTAGAGTTGTGATCGGTGTCTCTCACTTTCAGGTACTGACTGGCAGCATCAGGGGAATATCCCTGAGCATGCGTGTCCCAAGTGTAATGAGATCCTTCCAGACCTGGACTCCCTGCAGATCCACATCATGGACTGCATCAACTAGACGTGCGTCACAGCATATAAGCATTCACGGCAACAGCGGCTGCATCATCACCTAATCGGAGTCTTCCTCTGCTTTGTCCTGTACCTCTTCACTCCAAGAGATCCCATATGGGATTAATAACATTTATTCTCGGGTGGGAACACTTTGCTTTTGGAAGAAGCCAAACTGTGATGTTTGGAAAACATGTAAAAAAAGTATGTTGACTGTATTTTGTTGTACATTTAAAAGTTGCTCACAAACACTCAGAACAGTATAGAAAACATTCTACAGAACACCACCTATCATGCGGCATGCTGTCCGTCACATTGTTGGATTTTTTTTTTTTTTTTTGTAGCTGTGTTGTCTGAAGCAAGCTGAAAATTTTCAGGGGCAAAACAAGTTCAGAGCAAACAAAACAGAAGCTGCATAGACCTTTTGGTAAGATTTTAGTTAAGCACTGACTACTGGTCATAAATATATTAATAAATCAACCAAAGTTGAGCCTTTAAAAGCTGCATCTGTTTACAAGTATTTGGTTGCTGAAGGCTTTCTATATTTTTGAAGGATTCTTTTTCAAATTAAAATGAAATTGCTTCTATATTTTTCCTCACTAAGGATATTTTAGTTCATAATTTGGTGTTTGGTGGTAAAAGCAGCATTCACCATGTAGGCACTTTATGAAAGATATATATTTTATTTTGACTTTGCATATTGTACCTGATAATCAGAATATAATGTATTTAACCTGATCAATTTGTCACTAAAGTGCAGGTAGAATCTGTACTCTGTAGACTGTAAAGACCTTCCTGATTCAAGTTCGGTGAAAGAAAATAAAAGCGTTTGCAAATGTGTTTGCTTTTACTCATGTCTGATGTCACTCTTCATATATTATAAAAATGAAACAAACATTTTAGTTAAATACGATGAAATAAGCCAGAGCTAATGCTGTTATACAAGCACTTCGCATATTACATTACCTTCCTGTTTAAAGATACCCTTTAGGGCTTTTCACATCTTAATCACAGTCGACTGTAAGTATTAAAAATGTTTCAGTATTGACATGACTTCATATGTTTTAAAGTCCCGTGAAATGACATTTTAGGCGACTGGGGTTTCCCTGTATAAATAATACAACAAAATCTACTTCAGTAGTAGCTTATGTTGTTTTTGTTTTTTTACTTCTAGCTCATATTAATATCTAATCAAAGAAATTGCTATCCGAGCAACCACCCATTAATCTTTTTTTCTTTTTTTAAATCAGGCAAGATTTTGGGCACCTACCAGCACTCCGACAACACAACGGGGTCCTTCGTTTAGCGCCAGTTTGGATTTTCTCCCTCGCCCGGCCTGTGTGTGTGAATTACAATGAGGTTTATTGTGTCGTTTTTATTAAATATAACCGAATGACTTGTACATCGCCACGAAAGGCTTTACTTAGGACAGTAGGCGTTATTTTCGAGAGGTTGAATGTGGTCGTAACATCCGGTAAGGTGGTTTTCGGGGTGCTTGAGTGAAGGAAGACGCAAAGTTGCAAAAAGGTAAACTGTCTCATTATCTTTGACTTGGTCATAAATGAATGGAAGCTGTTTGTTTGTGTATATATACATATGCAGAATTATAGTTTTATATTCACTTGGGAAAGCGGCTGTCCATATCTTCAAACATTTATGCTCTTAGTTGCTTTTTACCGGGTTAAGTGTAACCACTTAGTCGTTTCATTTTACATTGTAAGTCAAGCTTAACTTATCTCCACTTTAGGCTGAACCTAGATTTTAATACTTTGGACATCTTTTCGTTTTCACATAGAATGAGTGTTAAAGCTGTTAGCGTCTTTAAAACAACTGGGACAGGATTTTAATTGTGCTCAGTAGCTCACAGTGTTGCACTGTTCTATACTGTGCAGTAAAGTGTAATACACAATTAATTGATTTAATGTATGTACAGGGTTAGTTACTGCTGCTAAAAGTGATTCTACAAGCTATTAAATTGTGCTTTGTGCTTAGTTTTTGCACAGCACTGCATAGAGTCCTGTGAAAACTGTTTTTCATATCACTGTAGTTTCAATTATTACTTGCATCGTGAAGAGATTGCTCCAACCTCTGCCGGAAAATCTGGAATTCTTTTTTTATGCTAATGTGTCCCCAGCAAGGAGGTAACAGGGTGATATCTCATCAGTGCAGGAAATTGTGTTGGATGTAAAATTATTTTGCCAAGAGCTGGACAAGCTGTGCATCTACACTAGCAGTCAAAGGTTTGGACACACCGTCTCATTTAAGGTTTTTTCTTTATTTTCGTGACTATATACATTGTAGATTCTTGCTGAAGGCATCAAAACTATGAATGAACACATGGAATTATGTAGTAAACAAAAATGTGTGAAATAATTGTGACAGACTGGCGACCTGTCCAGGTTTATACCGCCTCTTGCCCTATGACAGCTGGAATAGGCCCCAGCGCCCCCTGCGACCTTGAAAAGGATAAGTGGAAGCGAATGGATGGATGGTGTGAAATAACTCAAAACATGTTTTATATTTTAGATTCTTCAAAATACCTGCCCTTTGTTTTGATTACTGATTTGCACACTCTTGGCATTCTCTTGATTAGCTTCATTTTTGAAATGGTTTTCCATTTCAGGTGATTACCTGAAATGGAAAACTCTTGAAGGACTTCCCAGAGATGCTTAGCACTTGTTGGCCGTTTTGCCTTCACTCTGTGGTCCATCTCATCCCAAACCACATTGACTGGGTTTAGGTCAGGTGACTGTGGAGGCCAGGCCATCTGGTACAGAACTCCATCACTCTCCTTCTTGGTCAAATAGCCCTTATACAGCCTGGAGGTGTGTTTGGGGTCATTGTGCTGTTGAAAAATAAATGATGGTCCAACTAAACCCAAGCCAGATGGGATGGCATGTTGCTGCAGGATGCTGTGGTAGCCATGCTTGTTCAGTGTGCCTTCAGTTTTGAATAAATCCCCAGCAATGTCACCAGCAAACTATTCCCACACCATCACACCTCCTCCTTCATGCTTCATGGTGGGAACCATGCATGTAGAGACCATTTACCTTTTCTGTGTCACACAAAGACACGGCAGGTGGAACCAAAGTTCTCAAATTTGAACTCATCAGACCAAAGCACAGATTTCCACCGGTCTAAACAAATCTCTTCTGCTTGTTGCTTTTCCTTAGTTGTGGTTTCTTAGCAGCTATTTATATTTGATGTCTTCAGTTTATATCTACAATGTAGAAAGTAGTAAAAATAAAGAAAAACCATTAAATGAGAAGCTGTTTTCAAAGTTTTGAGAGAGATAATATATTGGGATAAGCTCACAAAGCCTCTTGTTAAGTCTAAATTCTATATTACTGTATACATAACACAAGCATTATGAAAGATGCAGCATTCGGTTAACTTTAGAAGTTTGTAACCTTGAGAAAGAGGGTCGAAGACAGCATCTAACTTGGAGCATGACACGGCTTGTTTAACTTTGTCTTGTAAAGTCTGTAATCTCCCAGGTGGTCAGCTGGACACCTTGGATACATGAGAAACACGGCTGCTGGAGTGTGTTATCACACTTTCCTGTGTGCTGCTGTGTGGTCTGAACAGTTTCACAATTCAGTCAAGCATTTAAAGAATGTGTTTTCTTGAATGTTTTTTTTCTTTGTGGAAATTACAGCCCACATCTGGGTTTTTATTGTTTTTGTTTTCTGCGGGTCTTTCTTGAGGTTCTGCCAAAGTAATTCCACATATTTGCCTTTCTGTAGGTGACCAGGTGATTTGACATCAACGACACAGTGTAATTCCTTAAAATGGAGAGTAAGTGTCTGATTTAAAGCTCACGAGAATACTGCTTTATCAGTGGGTTAAGACACAAATGAGTGCATGTGCATTTCACTCAGGTGAGGATGATCTGGATATTCTGACTGCGCTGCTGGCTGAGAGCGAGGGTATTGGCGAAGAACAAGAAAGCCAGGAGCAGGCAGACGATCTGGACGGGCTGTTTGATGAGGAAAATGACGAGGAGTACAAAGAGGGCGTCGAGGAGGAAGAGCACAATGTGGACGAGATGTTGGAGCTCTTTGGAGATGTGGATGACATCAAACAAGAGGAGAAGGACAAAGAATCAGAGGGTGATTGTGAGAACCTGAACAAGTCGAAAGAGGATTTACAAGGTTTGTTGATGTACAGTGGAGTTTAGTGGAGCTACATGCTGAGCCTGTGTTGTCAGCTTAATTTTGTTATGCATTTTTTCTTCTTCAGAGGAGTTGAGGCAGATGAAGGAGCAGATGGAGAGGTTGCAGCAGCAGCTGGAGGCCAGCCAGAAAGTCTCAGTCCCGTCAGCCTCTTCAGCCAAGACTTCAGGAAAAAACTCACCAAGTGTCACACCAGTGAGACCCAAACCTGCACCTACCCAGCAACCGGCCTCCAAACTGAGCCAGGCCAGACCAGCCACTAACACACAGAAGACACCAGCAGGTAAAGAAAACAGTGATGCCAACTCCCTCTGTAGTGCTCAAGCACATTGTACTGTGTCTAACCTTCTCTCTGTGCGACTGCAGTAAAGCAGTTTTTCTTGTGTATAGTTTTGTTATAGCTATAACCCTCATGTTTCATGAATTCTTTCTTCTTCTTTTTTTTTTCCATCCTTCCAGCAGCGTCTTCATCCACACCAGCAAGAGCAGGAAGCCTCAAGCTCCAGGAGTCCTCTGAGTTTTCTTCTCAGCTCAGCTTTGCTGACTCATTTAAAAGCAAACCAAGAGTGGCTCACCAACCTAAACCCAGCACATCACCGGGTAAAACTCCAGTTTTTCCTTAAACAAAGTGATTGTGTCGTCACACACATTAGAGTGATGCACGTATGTTCTGTGTCTGAGTTTTTCTTGGCTGTGCTCCCCTCAGAAAGCAGAGGACCACTGGTAGAGATAAAGATCGGCAGCTCCTTCAAGCCCATAGAGAGCACCAGCACAGCCCCTGATGCTCTGCGCTCACCTTCAGCGTCCCATAGCAGACCTGCAGCAGCTGCGTCAGCAGTGCAGCCTAAAGCTCCTTCTTATCCATCTCTTCCCAAAGACGTGGCTCTTGAGAAATATTCAGGACTGCGGCTCAGGTCAGAGCACTGAAGTGATGACAAGTTGTCAGTTGAATTAGGTTTTCTTGTTTTGTTTTTTCCCATTCCTGTGTTTTTAAGTCTTTGGCTCGGTTCTGTTTGTCTCCTCAGAAAACCACGTGTTTCTTCTAGCGAGATGGACCGTAAGATGGCTGACCGCCGTCTGATTCGACTGTCACAGTTACCGGAGCGTATGGCTCGGGAGAAGCTGGAAGACAGCGACTGGGTGACGTTTGCTGTGCTGGTCAATAAAGCCACGCCTCAAAGCAACAGCAGTGTAAGTCAGACCTTGTGGACTTTGTTTGTGCAGCATCAGTGACAGTTTCATAGAAAAATATACAAAAGAAATGAATAAAAACTCTTTGTAAAAGAGTAGTTAAGGATGAGTTTTTCTGGTTTTAATCCAGCCTTTAGGGATGACTTTGAACAGAAGTAGGATTGTTCTGCATATACAGGAGGCAAAGATTTTTTGGTGTTTAATATATTTAAGTTGGAGTTAATTAAACCAAACTATTTCAGTATTGCTTGCATGATGCTAGGATTTGTTTTATTTATTTATTTTTCCCTGTGGAAGTCAAAAACCTTCGTGGTAGCACTAAGAAGATATTTCTATGCGGATGATAAATACATTTATCCTGTAATATTCCTGATTGAGCACTTTCTTCTCTGCAGGGCAAAACCTTTAGCATCTGGAAACTCAATGACCTCCATAACCTGGAAGTGTTTGTGTCTCTGTTTCTGTTTGGTGAAGTTCACAAAGAGCACTGGAAGACTGAGACGGGCACAGTAGTCGGACTCCTCAACCCAAACCCCATGAAGCAGAAAGAAGGATATGACGGGGTGAGCAGAAAGTCTGAAATGAATCTAATGTGGAGTCTGAGGAAAAATTATTTTCTCATTCTCAGTGATTTTGTACTTTAAAATCAGCTTCCAGTAGGAAAGACAGTCTGATATGTTGAATATTGGACACACTTGAGGCCTCCACTTAAATGTTTCTTGAGGGTCTGAGGCTCAAACCTTTTTCTTGCCTTTATGCCTTTAAATGAACATTTACACCTAATGATAAACAGATCCTTAGTCCATCTATTAATGGCACTGTGATATAAAGGTTTGACAATGTTACATTTTACTGCAAAATGTAACTCATATGTCTAAACTTTATCTCATTGGATAAAACGGATACGGGCAAAGTCTAACTTTGAGGACACAATTTGCAATTGAAAAAAGGTGACAAAAGGCAATAATGCACAATAGTCTGCACATTGCATTGTTAAAGTATCGTGATTGAAATGATGGTATCGTATCATGGGCTGTCTGGTGAGTCCCACCTCCAGTAGCTAACACCCATCATGTACGTCTGTAGTGTCTGTAGTTTTTGTACTGTAAGCTGATTTCCTTCCCAGAATATAAAACCTTGTGTGGAATGTGTGCAGGTGAGCCTGACGGTGGATCACCCACAGAAGGTGCTGTTGATGGGTGAAGCTCAGGACTACGGTATCTGCAAGGGTGTGAAGAGGAACGGAGAGCCATGCTCGCAGATAGTTAACATGGTTAGTCTGTTCTATCGTGTTTTCTGTACCTAAATGATTATCCTGTTGCCTTAAACTTCCATCTCCTCCACAGTATGAGTGCCCATACTGCCAGTATCATGTCAAGGCCCAGTATAAGAAGATGAGCTCAAAAAGGGCCGAGCTGCAGTCGTCGTTTTCCGGAAGAGCGCCCAGTAAAGTCATGGGGAAGGGGAAGGCAGGTGGCCTGAGAGAGCGGATTTGTCAGGACGGTTTCTACTACGGCGGCGTGTCCTCTGCTGCCTGTGCCGCCTCACTGTGAGTGTGTTTTTTCCTATTGCTAAAGTTCAGGTCAGTCAGACTGTAAGAGGAAGCTCTTTCTACTTTCCCTTTACATCTACAATATAGCAAATGAAGAACAATGCAGTAAAATCAATAAAAACTTGACTCAGCTGTTTCTGTTAGTATCCTCTGCAGCAGTTAGTCATGCAGGCTGTGGTCATAACCCTGTCCAACACAGATTCTGGCTTTAACTGGATTTTCAAATCAATAGTGTGTGCTGAAGTCAGTTTGCGCAAGTTAACTGCCACCCTTACAAAACCAGGAACACAGTGTGGGACTGAAAGCATCCAAGCTGCTGCATTTTCAGTAACAAGCCTGTGTGTTGCAGGACCGCGTCCAAACCAAACAAACCCACCCAGAAAACTCTGGACAAGCTGTTTGTGAGAGGCTCGGCTCAGCTCATCAGTCAAGCCAAGAGGCTCGGTAAGGACTGCTAGATTCTCTCACACTCACAGATTTGAATCATTCCTCATGGAAGTTGATGTTTACAAGCCTGATGTCGTAGGTGACAGATATATAGAATTGCATAGGAGTATTTTTTGCTTCAAACCCTTTTTTCCTTACCCCGACTTTCAGATCTAAAAATTGTTTTCTCCTTTGATTAAAATACTGATGTAGTTTTCAATCCTGTCGGTAATTTTAGGAGAGATCGATGAACAAAGGCAGAAGGGAGTTCCCTATTTCAACTGTTTTTGCTTGTGTGTGTTTGTAGCCATGCAGTCTGGTGAAGTTGCAGGTTGCTCAGATGAATTCAAGAGCCTGATGTCAGTGCCAACACCTGGAGCTTTGCAGCTGAAGAAGCATCTCACGCAGGGCAGCCAGTCAGGTACACAACCTGCAAATCTTTTGCACTTTTTGGCAAGCTAGGTTATATTAAAGACACGTTTGATTACAGTGTTGTGAACTCAGTCATCTGTCTCACACACACACCAACAAAAAAATCTTATTTGGCATCCTCAGTTTCCAAAGAAACATCGGGAGCTCCTCTTCAGTCCATCTCGGCCTCAGACCTGCTGAAGCAGCAGAAACGGAAGCAGCGGGAGCTCCTGGAGAGCCGGCGGAAAAGGGTGGAAGAAGTTCAGAGAAGGTCGCTGCAGAACTCGGGGGGTGCGACAGGCCAAGATTGTTTAATGTCACCAAAAGCTGCTTCTGAAGTCCCCACGGCCTCCCAAAGCCCGGCGGCGCCCCACACTCCGACCCTGGGCCGAGGCTTCTCCAAGGGAGATGATATCCTCTTCTTTGATGCCAGCCCCCCTCCAGCTCCTTCTCCCAGCACCCTCAACCTATCAGCTGCCAAGCTGGCTGCTCTGAAGAAGCTAAGGGCTAAAGACACGGGGCTGGTGAAGGAAGACCCCAACGCTGTGAAGAGGAAGAGGAGTGACAGCAGTGAGATCAATGCCCGAGTAGAGCGGAATCGCACCTCACCCAGTGGTACGCATTTCAGTTTTTTCCAGTGTAATTCATACATCTAGATAGCTATCCTCTTTTTTTTTAACTTTCTTGTAAAGTTTTAAATTAAAGATAACAATTATTTGTTATTTTAGCAGTACGGTACCTCACAGGATGGCAGGATATTGTTGCCTCTGTACCTTGACTGCATAATGTTATCTTTTTGTTGTTTTTGTTGTTTGTTGTGCTGCCACAGATTCTTGGGAACACAGGTCTTTATCTTTTTATGCTGAAGTAAACTTACCGTTGCCTGTTTTATGGTTCTTTTCTTTGTCTGAAGCCTCAGCTAATGAGGAGGAGGAGCCGGTGCAGAAAAAGAAGCGAGAACAACTCGACTATGTCCAGTCAGAGGAGTTTCAGAAGATCCTGAAAGCCAAATCTCGCCACGGGATTATACTTCAAGCGGTATGACCAGTGACATTTGATGATGCATAGATGCATATGAAAAACCAAATTTAGTGCAAATTTATAAGTTTGCTGGCTTACAAAGAATTGAACTTCCTCTAATTTTTATGGTAGTTTCATTTTAATGGGGAAGAATCAGAACCAAAATGCCAGAAAAAACATGTTAGTTATAGTTATAAGGTCATGGAGTGGCCTCAGCCAGTCTCCAGACTGCAGTCCTGTAGAAAACCTGTGGAGGGAGTTGAAGCTTTGAGAGTTTCTGTAAAGAGGAGTGGGCTAAAATCCCTCCTGAGATGTGTGCAAACCTGGTGACCAAGTATGACAAATGTCTTACTGACATGAGTCATGTTTTGCTTGGGGATTAAATTCATATTTCTCTTAATGATATAAGGTATAAATATGTATGTGATATGGTTGGTTGATAGTGTCTCTCTTCATTAAAATTAAACAAATGTAATTCGATTCACTTTTGTCTATACAGGGCCAAATCACAGCAACAATCACCTCAAGACACTTTATATTGTAAGGTAATACATACAGAGGACCCCCCCCCCCCCCCCCATGAGCGTGCGGCCAGTTAAAAATTAGAAGGTTAATTTCTTTGGAAATGAGCAAGCTTACAAATTCAGCATGGTATCCAATAACCTTTTTTCGCCCCATTGTATATTTCTTAATGAATAGCTCTCTTTCTCTTTCAGGCGGAGTACCAGCTACAAGAGCGCTACTTCAATGTTCTGGTGAAGAAGGAGCAGATGGAGGAGAAGATGAGGAACATCAGAGAGATGAAGTGTCGGGCTGTCACCTGTAAAAAGGTACTGAGCCAGAAGTTGAATTCACCGCTGACCCAGGTGTGCTGTGGTTGTCTATCAGAAGTCACTGAAGTAAACCGTTGTTATTCTTCTGCTGGTTCCAGTGTAGTTACACCTACTTCAAGCCGGCGGATCGTTGTGTAGAGGAGAACCATGATCTGCGGTGGCACGAGGCAATGAAACGCTTCTTTAAATGTCCTTGTGGACAGAGAGCCATTGCTCTGGACAGACTGCCACACAAACACTGCAGGTAAGACAGTGGCTTTCCGACAAGGCCTGGCAGAAACACTGAAATGATGTGTACACTGTAGTGGGACTGTGGGACTCGCCAACTCATTAGTCATTTTGCCTTTTCAGCAACTGCGGTCTGTTTAAATGGGAACGAGATGGGATGTTGAAGGTAAGCTGTCACAGATTACCAATTTAAAAGTTTAAAGCAACATTTGATTGAAACAAAGTAGACTGATCACACACTTGATGTTTCGTTGCAGGAGAAAACTGGCCCTAAGCTTGGTGGAGAGCTCCTCCTGCCTCGAGGAGAGGAGCATGCCAAATTCCTCAACAGCATGAAGTGATTTATTATTGAGGGAGCAACCTATAGACTTTTATGTTTGTAATTTAAGGTTTTACCAGGCTTTCATTAGTATCAGGTCTGTTTTTAAATTTTGACATTATGTAGCTCTTGAGTGTCTGTGGTGATACCAGATGTGCTGCAAATTGGCTGATTAAAGCTGATTAAAGATTTTATATGTACAGACTGTTTTTCCCTACAAGAGAAGAATTTTTGCTCACCTATATTGGCACAGAAACACCCTCTAACACGCTCCATATGTTGGTGCCAGGCGGAGCCAGGTGGCACTTACTCAATTCTTTGAGCCAATCCACATGGCTTTAAAGGTCTGAGGTGGAATCACAGTATAGAGATAAAATAAGCTTTTCTGGGGTTGAAGCTGTGTGATTAGCAAGTGCCAGAGTGCCATGCCACATCATTGTGAGGCTTTTATTTTTGCTCGCTATCCCGTCGCTGCTTGTTTCCCCCCCCTTCTTTCTCTTCACTGAGCACTTTGTGTCTAATATTTCCACTCTGGAATGTGGGATCCATTTCAGGCTGATGATTTCTGCAGCTCACCTCATCTTTTATTCCAAACCGCCTACCTCCCTTTAAGTAAAACTCAAAATACCAGACAGTGGAAGTGTGAGGAAAAGCACATCATTGGAAATTCATCTTTATTTGTCATTGTGACTTGGATATGAAGGACAGTTTGTTGGAAAAATTAAGCTACAACTCTTATCTGGCAAAACCATTTGTGTATAAAAGGTTGGTTTCTTGCCGCTAATACAGCACGTCAGGCTGAAACGACATTATATAGCTTCAATGTACATATAAAAAAACCCAAAAAAGCATGCAAAATTTCTGCCCAACAGTACAAAAGTTGATCCTTACAGTTTAACAATGAAGACATATATTGCACTCTTTAAGTTGTATACAGAAATCAGGTTGAGAAAAAGGTGTAGATTAAAGTGGGACAAATACAGAAACCACTTGCACTCAGAGTCGGGCTGTCACCTTCAGTACGGGGTAAAGGTTGTGGCAGTGAGAGCTGCTGTTGCCCAGCTCTCTGTGATTGAGGATGCTTAGTGGAACCAGTAGTAGCGAGGAGAGAGACCATCGTAATGAAACTCACGCAACTGCTCATTTGTCTCTCTTGACCTCTCATTAACCTCTGTAGATGGAAAAAGAAAGAAAATCATAAGTAAGGCAATGCAATAAGCAAGCATATAACAAACTATATGTAAAATATGTTGAAAGCCACTGTGACAGCACAGTATTCATAATCACATTGTATTCCTGCTCTACTGTAGTTTACAAAATAAAAAACGAGTTTGAACTAGCGATTGACACCATAAAACAATAGGGAACATTGTAGCCTGGCATGGGTGTTGTGGAAGGAAAAGACTGATGAAAGGAATACACAACCACTGGGGCAAGAAAATCAGATGCAACAGGTCTGTAGAATTTAGACTGCAAACTGATGCGGAACATGGATATCCTCTCTGAGTCCCAACTCTGACAGAGGGTTCTTCCTATATCATGCTATATAAATAAAACCAAATTGGATTGTTGTCAGGAGAGATATGTAACAGTCATTTGTAAAAGACGATGGCGGCAGAGTCATGGTTTGTGGCTGCATTTTACATGGGGGAACACAATCAATCATAACTGGCCTTCCCAGAGCTCAGACCTTGATAAGGAAGCAGTGTGGGATAATCTTGACAGCAAATGGAACAAGAGGCAGCCAACATCCAAAATACACAGAGCTTTGGAAGATCTTTTAAGATGCCTGGAGAACTATTTCCGAAGACTACTATAAGACGTTACAGGAAAGCTGGCAAAGAGAGTTCAGGCTAAACTAAAGAATAAAGGTGGTCACATTAAATATTGATTTTTAAGCCTGTTAGAATTGTTAGACAAACTGTTTTTACCTTCTATAAAGCGCATTTCCTTTTACACGTTCAATAATTTGTTACACCTGTTTCCTATTTTCTGAGGTGGCTCAAGACTTATCAGAGTACTGTGCAAACTTTTTCCAACATACAATTTTAATGCTATACTTTAATCCTCACTCTTACACCTCATTTTATTTTTGTACTGGCGGGAAGCAGTTCATCAAACAAAACCGATGAGTAGATGCTATCAGGTGGAGGTGACTGTAGTGGGTCATATAAAGAGGAGGTTGTTTCAATCTATCCACTGTCTATTAGCATATACAAAAAGAACTGAAATATTCCATACATAGCCTGAAATGTGACTCTAAAGTATAATGCTTTTCATTATTAGCAGTGCCTTAAATTCTTAGCTAGCTAGGCTAGTGTTAGCAAAGCTGAGTTTTTACAGACCCTATTTACAATGAGGACAAATACTGGTGACTGCTATGCCTTAGCCTCCTAGTAGATGCGCCTATGGTATGAATTTTAAAATTCCTACATTGCTTTTTTCCCAGTTACCACATTCCCAAGATTTTCAGAAAACCTGACCTCTTAAACTCAGCGGAGATTTTTAGTATGCTAGGCGCACCTATGGTATCAATTTGAAACTCCGATGATGGCTTGCTCTCAAGTTATTGCATTAACAAATTTGGGAGTAGACACCGCCCACCCACGACGACTACAACAATACGCTATCAGCTTAATATGGGTGAGGGGTAAAAAACATTTATGCTACCTCTAAGTTGCATTCCTGAGTTAGGCAATTGATTCTTCTTAACTATAATCTCAACTGCTTTCAGAAGCTAACAATAAATCTATCAAAAAGTGAAATTTTATGAAACCCTTGCTGCGAAAAGTAAATCACACTAACTTGATAATAATAACATAATTAACTATAGCTCATCTTTTGCACAGTATAGAGAATTTGTTGGCCCCATAGCAAAGCAATGTATGTGCTCACTTCAGAGTAATTCAGGTATTATTCAAAGTTTGGTATCGCAATATTTCTTCCATTCTTTATGGTTCACCAACTTGATTTTAAATGCAGCATAAAGTGATAAAAATGGACCGAGACATGAAAATACGAATTCTGTGTTGGCATTCGGTTGAGACCTTGTTTATCTTTAGAACTTGTTGACCCAAACCATGCAAACACCGTCTCTCACAAATAAAACCCAGTCCCATCTTTATGGTTAGCAGTTCTTAGTTTAGAAACTGTGAATGCAGCTATATCACAAGTGACAGACGACCACAGGGAAGATTGTCAGCTTGGGATCAACCACAAATAGACACTTTGATTTGGTGTGGAGTCTCAGGCACTGTGCTGTGGTTCAACGGCTCGTGGGTGCCAGAAGATCCAAACTTAATCTTTGTCCCTCAGTGTGGTCTCGACTGAGGCCTCTCATGGTGACTAACATTCAAGTAATTGTCAGTTTCCTGTAAGAGTGAGCTCAAGTTGGCTGTTGCAATATCGCCTATCTTTTCTGTTATAGTGCTTCATTAGTGGTCTCAAAGCAGATTGATGTTTCCATTACTATTTCTGTTAAATCAGTGACAATGATTCATGATTATTTGTTCTTGCATTTTTTTTACTTGTGTTTTGATGATTTCACCTTCAGCACACAGAAACAATGACTTTAAGTAAGCATTTGGTATTTAATTGAAAATTCCTTTCCTGTTTTCATTAGCGCTATAAACAGGATAATAGGAAAATGTTTTCCCCTGCTGTGTATTTCCTAATTTGATGTGCTGTTGTGCAATCTCAGCAAAATGTAGACTTGAGGGAACATATCTAATAGTAGGAGTCATAGAATCGCCAGATGCCGTAACTTAATTTTTGTTTCATGGTGTTAAATCGGAGAGCACAGGAACCTGCTTTAAAGAAACCAGGTTAATTCAGGTCTTACCGTCTCGGTCCTCCTCAACATAGTTCTCATATTCGTTCCTTTGTTCCTCATTGTACTCCCTTCTGCGCTCATCGGCTGCCATTTTCACCCCCTGCTCAGCTGTTGGTGATGGAAAGAGTTATTTGCTCACAAAATAGTCAAAATAGAAGGTTGTATTTTTTCACATGTTCAAAACTGTTTTAGTAGTTTTTACTTCCATGGTCTGATTCTACTGTAACCTTTCTTTTTTATTCATTTTTGATTAATCATTTTATTCCATTATTTACCTTCTAATTGGGATAAACATCTAAAATATTGTGTGAACATTATCCCAGGCACAGGTACAGGGTAGGCTCTTTATGGATTAGATAAGACTTCTAATCCATACATAGTGCCTGTAGGTCAACCGTAGCTGCAGTGTGGGAAATAATTATATTTGATGCCTTGCTGAATTTGTATTTGAAGTTTTCTCACTTAAGAAGAAATGAAGAGACTTTTTTAGTAGTTCCATTTTAATGGAGAGACACCGATAGGCTGCTGCTTGCCCATTTGCCAAATAGACCACAATCAGTCAATCAATTACACCTGTCCACAGAATCAGTTCCTTCTCCACCAACATGTGCAAGACCAAAAAGCTGTTAAGGGACATGGACCTGCAAAAGGCTGCAATGGGCTACAAGACCATCAGCAAAAAGCTTGATGAAAAGGTGACAACTGTTTGTGCGATTATTTGGAGATGGATGAAATATAAATGGCCATCAGTCACTCTTGGTCTGGAGCTCCATGCAAAATCCTACATTGGGTGAAGATGATCATTAGAAAGTTTGTGGATCAGCGTAAAACTATATGGGGGAGCTTCCAAAAGATCTGAAGGCAGTTGGGACCAGTCACAAAAAACACCATTGGTAACACACTACACCATAATGGACTGAAATCTTGCAGTGCGCCCAGCTCAAGAAGGTACAGATAAAGGCCTTTGTTAAGTTTGCCAGTGAACATCTAAATTTTTCAGAGAAAGTTTTGGGAAAAGTGCTGTGGTCAGATGAAACCAAAATCGAGCTCTTTGGCATTAGCTCCACCTGCCATATCTGTGAGAGGGAAAATGCTGAGTATGACCTAAAGTCAAGCACGGAGGTGGATTATTATGCTTTGGGGGTTTTCTGCTAAGACTACATGACACTGCATTGAGGTGCCAATGGATGGGGCCATGTACAGTAAAATCTTGGATAAGAGTCTTCTTCCCTCAGCCAGAAAAATGAAGATGGGTCATGGCTGGATATTCCAGCATAATAAACATAAAAAACATACCGCTAAGACAACAAAGTCTAATGTCCTCTTGTATTCTCTAACAGATTTAAAAATGGAAAAACAAAAATGGGGAAAGGGAAAAGAATAGTAGAATGCTACAGACAGCTGCTCTGGTTAAGCAGTCATCCAACATCTGTTGGAAATATTATACATAAAACAATCAATTTTTGCCTTTTAAGTAATTTTGAGCACAGAGACTTCTTCCTTTCAATAAAATCTTTCCTGTGTAATTGGTTGTTGTGCATCCACCTTTACTTTTCTCTCCAAAGAAAAGTCCTTTACACACACACACATAGCTGACTAGGGTTCAAATTGACTAACTTGGCAAGTAACAATATCAACCTTTTTTCCAAGAAAAGGTTGTTTGTCTGTTACTGCTACGATGGGTGGGAAAAAGTGTCATGAAAAACAGCCTGTCTCTGGAGGTCTGCCCAGGGACATGCATACTTCTCTGATAGTTTTTTCCAGTATAAAACATATAAATCAACAAAGAAAAACTTCTGGGTTGGACTGATGGTTTCAGAGCTTTTGTGCAAGTGAATGTGTTTCTGTTTAGTTAGTTTTAAGGTGTGTGAATGATGTTTATTGTACTAATTCTCAGAATGAAAGAATGAGCTTACTGTACCAAGAAACTTAGAGAATGAGCCTGCTCCAGAGTACCCTGTGACTCCTTCTGCAGCCTCCAGTTTGTGTGTGTGTCTGTGAGAGACCTAGATTTGAAAGATGCTTCTGCATGGAACACCTGCCTGAGTTTGTATCACTCTCTTTAAGTGTCCCAGCTTGCAGCCAAAACAAACTGTGTCATCTCCAATCCCAACCACAAACGAATAAGCCAACAGTCACACAAAGAATATCTATGGAACGTGCCATAATTGAGTGTGGCCACATCAGCGACTCAAGCAGGGCCAAGGAGAACTAAACCACATGTAGCACTGAATATAAATCAACACACTCCCCACTCCCAGACCACACCAGCCAAACAGCGCAAAGGCAGTCAATTCTTCAGCTTTTCAGAAATAGCCATTCTTCCTCCAAAATGACTACAAAACAACATGCAGACAGCCCTAAACAATTTCCTCTTGGTGGCTAGCCTTTGTTTTAAAGTGGATGTGTAAAATATATGGTGTGCAGCATACCTAGGAACTCGTAGTATCGGACTGAGCGCCGATTGCGGCGTTTGAAAAAGTTGGAGGCGTCTGACTCGGGCATAAAAACCTGCTGTGCAGCACCTAAAGGTCAGAGGTCATAAGTTCACAGCTGCATGAGCAGAAATGTAAAGAATAATTTACTGGAAGTAGCTTGAAGGATAAAAAGTCATACCTTTAGCATCTGATGCTTTTGAGTCATCCCGTACTGCTGCACCTTCCACCAGGCTGAAAACTAAAGGTGAGGGGAAAATATTTTATCTCATACATATATATATATATGCTTTACACACACACACACACACACACACACACACACACACACACACACACACACACACACATATATATATATATATATATATATATTAGGGGTGCAACGATATTCGTATCGATATTAAACCGTTCGATACAGTGCTTTCGGTTCGGTACGCATATGTATCGAACAATACAAAATTTTTAATTTATTTTATCAACTTTCCTTCTGACGATGCTGTCTGTGTTGAGCGCTATACATATATATATGTATATACACACACACACACACACACACACATATATATATATATATATATATATATATATATATATATATATATATATATATATATTCACTTCATGTGGAAGAGCTTTTCATTCTCTAAGTCTTTAACTGCAAATCTTTAAATACAGCTTCAAATACAGCCCCTCCACTGTGAGTACTCCTTGAACAAAAGCTTACTGGTGGATAGCCGGGGGCACAAAACTAACAAAGGATCTGACATGTAAAAAATACAGATGTTTCCATTAGGTAGTTTTGTGCAGCACTGAGTGTAAAAAAACAAACTATGTAGATTTTGAATCAAAATTCCATTTCACAAATTTGTCATGTCTTCCTCTGTGCTGTAGTTTAGTGTAGCTTGCTTCAGATTAGATCAGTTTCTTATTATAAGCATCTAAGCCACACCACATTTTTCAGTGATTGGTCTCATAAAAATCATGCCTTACTGTGTCCTCAGCCATCACAAAGGGGCCAAATGGAAGAAAACTCTTTTTTACCTTGGGTGCCAAACCTAAGCATTTAACCATACATACTTGCCTGTCCCAACTGAGAAAATATTAAAAAATAAAAAATAAATAGAAATAAAAATACATTAAAAAATATATTTTTAATATTTTAAAATTGTTCCCCAGTCAACCCAACACAATGCATCAGTGCTTTGTACCCTCAAAGCTACTCTTGTTTTTTCTACCCTGAAGATGTTGAATCCAAAAGTTACTCTTCCACTCCCCCCACTCTTTTCCCCACCTACCAAGACAAGGTACTCACAGGTAATGACAAAGAGGGTGGTGAGAACAGACAAGACAAAGACTCGAGCCCAGGACATCTTGAAGGTAAAAGGCAGAAGCTCCACTGGACTTCACAGCACACCTAACAGAGTTCAAGTGAGTGAGGATAGAAGGATGAAGCAGGGAATGGTGGAAGATGAGAGAGAGGTGTGGAGGGAGGAAGAGAGTGGGAGGAGAAAGGAGGAGGTGAAGCTTTACAGAGGGAGGGAAGATGCTGGAATTTCAGTTCCCCAGGGGAGGAGATGACGGAGAAAGCAAGGAGGGAAAGAGGAGAGATGAACTAAAAAGAAGAGAACAGCTAAATAGAAATCAAGATTAAAAAATACTTTTAATACAAAATGAAAATGAAAATCATAATCCTTTTTTGATGTGACCATCCTTTGCATTTAAAACTGAACTAAACTCCTCATACCATTTTCAAAGGTTTTTTAATGTAGTTGGCAGGCAGTGTTGTTGTCATTTTTGCACATTAAAGTACAGATCTGCTGCAGGAGGCAACTTTCCCCTCACTGAAGACAGTTATTTAAGACACGTCAGCCTGCTGGAACCAATCACAAGCCTTCCCGATGGACAACAGTGCAAGTTTCTGAAGTGCCTGAAAGTTTTTTGCCCTGCACATAATGCATATTCAGTCCTTGCATTTTGTGGGTAAATCCGTCCATGAAGCCAGATCACACACACCAATTAGTTAAACTGCAGGAATGTCTTAAAGACATAAAGACCTGGATGGCCGCTAACTTTCTGCTTCTTAATTCAGATAAAACTGAGGTTATTGTACTCGGCCCTGAAAATCTTAGAAATATGGTCTCTAACCAGATTCTTACTCTGGATGGCATTACCTTGGCCTCCAGTAACGCTGTGAGGAAACTTGGAGTCATTTTTGGCCAGGACATGTGCTTCAATGCACATATTAAACAAATATGTAAGACTGCTTTCTTACATTTGCGTGACATCTCTAAAATTAGAAATACCCTGTCTCAGAGTGACGCTGAAAAACTAGTTCATGCATTTATTACTTCCAGTCTGGACGACTGTAATTCATTATTATCAGGATGTCCAAAAAACTCACTGAAAAGCCTTCAGTTAATCCAAAATGCTGCAGCAAGAGTACTGACAGGGACTAGAAAGAGAGAGCAGATTTCTCCTGTTTTGGCTTCCCTTCATTGGCTTCGTGTTAAATCCAGAATTGAATTCAAAATCCTGCTCCTCACATACAAGGTCTTAAATAATCAGGCCCCATCTTATCTTAATGACCTTGTAGTACCATATCACCCTATTAGAGCACTTTGCTCTCGCTCTGCAGGCCTACTTGTTGTTCCTACAGTATTTAAAAGTAGAATGGGAGGGAGAGCCTTCAGTTTTCAGGCCCCTCTTCTATGGAACCAGGCTTCCAGTTTGGATTTGGGAGACAGACACTATCTCTACTTTTAAGATTAGGCTTAAAACTTTCCTCTTTGCTAAAGCATATAGTTAGGGCTGGACCAGGTGACCCTGAATCCTCCCTTAGTTATGCTGCAATAGACGTAGGCTGCCGGGGGATTCCCATGATGCATTGAGTTTTTCCTTTCCAGTCACCTTTCTCACTCACTATGTATTAACAGACCTCTCTGCATTGAATCATATCTGTTATTAACCTCTGTCTCTCTTCCACAGCATGTCTTTATCCTGTCTTCCTTCTCTCACCCCAACCGGTTGCAGCAGATGGCCCCGCCCCTCCCTGAGCCTGGTTCTGCCGGAGGTTTCTTCCTGTTAAAAGGGAGTTTTTCCTTCCCACTGTCGCCAAAGTGCTTGCTCATAGGGGGTCATATGATTGTTGGGTTTTTCTCTGTATCTATGAAGCGCCTTGAGGCGACTTTTGTTGTGATTTGGCGCTATATAAATAAAATTGAATTGAATTGAATCTCTGAATTAAATTATGAAACCTACTTCTGTTTTGCCCACTTTGCGTTGTTTGCAGCACATACTGATTTTCCGATCTCACAAAGGAGCTAGTAACTGCTAACTTTGTGGCTAACGTTGGGCTTTTAATTTCTGCAGCTAACTGCCTGCTGTGGTTAGAAACAAGGTTGATGGCAGCAGGAAGGCTAAACTGCCCCAGAGCTGCAGAAATCAAAAAGATGCTAAACTGTTGCATACATCAGTAGAACCTCTGGTGTTGGTGATCAATGTGTGTAGATTTGGCAAACAACTACTTTCACATTAGGAAAAAAAAACAATCATCTGACTCAGTGTAAATACCACTGATTAAAGTGTGTGAATGGAATCCTCATCACTTCACAGTTTTCAAAGAGGGAGTTGGGATGGAACATAACCCGAGGAAAAGCCAGAGAAAACCAGCTACTTTTGTGACTGCTGGAAGATGTTAAATAATAAAACTGGGAGCCAGAAACACAAGCTTTGACCCATAGGAATATCCCTTACCTTAAACAGCTTCATGCTTTGAGCCACAACTGAGCCCAATCAAGGCCTTATTTTAGATTCATTGGAGCTCTAACATTCGTGAACGTGGGAATCAAAACTCTTCCTGCAAGTCAGTTGCCCTTTGTTTCTCTAGGTGGATGAGTTCATACAGCCTCTGCTTTTCCTACAGATAACTGTGTTTGTAGTTTAAGGAGCTTGTAGCAAAAGGTAAATACTGAAATTTTCTATAAATCATATGAAATAAAGCATAATAGACTTTTTCTAAATGGCACTTTTATAATTGTTGTCTTAACAAACCACCCACTGTGCATTTTTCTCTTTCTATGTACTGCAGAGGAATGGTTTATTTCAGGAGCTTCATTCAGGTTTCAGAATGCATCACAGTACAGAAACAGCCTTAGTGAAGGTTACAAATGATCTTCTTAGCCTTTGATAGTCAAGTCATCTCTGTGCTTGTCCTGCTAGGGCCAATACTGCTGACCATAATATTTTATTACAGTGATTAGAGCATGCTGTAGGTATGTGCTGCAGTGGTTTGAATCATATATATCTAATAGACTCCAATTTGTTCATGTAAATGGACACACTAAGGTTAATTATGGAGTTCCACAGGGTTCAGTGCTAGAACCAATTCTGTTTACATTATACATGCTTCCCTTAGACAGTATCATCAGAAGGTATAGCATACATTTTCACTGCTATGCAGATGACACCCAACTTTATCTTTCCATGAAGCCAGATAACACACACCAATTAGTTAAACTGCAGAAATGTCTTAAAGACATAAAGACCTGGAAAATTTGGTTCTCTAGTAACACTGTGAGGAATCTTTGAGTTGTTTTTGACCAGAAGGTCTTAAATAATCATGCCCCATCTTATCTTACAGACCTCATAGTACCGTATCACCCAAATAGAGCACTTTGCTCTCATACTGCTGGCTTACTTGTAGTAAGCCAGGCTACTAAAGCTACTGAAAAGTAGAATGAGAGGCAGAATCTTTCAGTCCCCTCTTCTGTGGAACCAGCTCTTAGTTTAGATTCAGGAGACAGACAGCCTCTTTACTTTAAAACTGTGGTAAAAACTTATCGTTAGAGCTGGATCAGGTGACCCTGAATCCCCTCTTAGTTATGCTGCAAAAGGCTTAACCACTGTTTCCCTCCCCACTCTCACCAAGTAATAACCAAGGGGGTTATCTGATTGCTAAGGTTTTCTCTATATTATTGTAGGTCCTTTACATTACAATATAAAGCTGATTGAAGAAACAGAAACTCTGCCTCTATAAAATGTTCCTTTTATACCCATCATGACTATCCCATTTTAAACATTTGTTTTTTGTGTACTACTGTGAATAAAATATGGGTTTATGAGATCCACATGTCATTGCATTCTGTTTTTACATCTCATCCCAACTTTTTTGGAATTGTGGTTATATAAAACATGGCCAAATAAAAAAGCTCAGGGTTCACCCTGCTTAATGCTCCTTTTTCCTATTTTTTTGGCTCTATATGATGTCAACAGAAACAAATATCTCTAATATGCTCGCCTCAGGCACATGAATCTGGCGGCAAAACATGTGAGCGTACTGCAACAGGGTCAAAGAATGAACATGTGGAGATAGAAATGAGAATAATAGTTCCTCTTTAAATTTTGAGTTGCAATTTAAATTGGTCTCTGCAGATTTTACCCTGGAGTGTTTGTGATCTGAAATTTCCTTTGAAGGAAACTCAACAGTCCTACTCAGAAAACATTAAACAGAAAATGAGCCAGAAGTCAGAACCTGTTTGCACGACGCACATAGTTACAGATGCATACGCAGCATGTGTGTGCATGTGTAAATATGGGTTATATATGCATATACCAGTGATGGGATTTCCAGCTCTTTTTAGAGAACCGGCTCTTTTGGCTCGGCTCACTAAAAAGAGCCGGCTCTTTCGGCTCCCAACTGGCTCTTCAGGTTGTTTTGTTGCTTTAATTAATATATTATTAACAACAATAAAAAAATTACGCACAAAAGGAATTACTAATGTAAAAAAACTCGTGGTTTTATTTATATATGTTTATATATAAATATATGCGGTGGCCCCAAGAGACAAAGCAAGTACAAACTCCAAAACATATTTCTAGCGTTAACTGAACTTAGCAGAGCTACCTAGATCACTTAAATTACATAATTGAAAGCATATGTGTATTGTTTGTGTATTTATACACAAGCACTCATATATATTCAAATAAAAAAAAAAAAAGAAGTTCATTTACCTGTTACTACCACACACCAAATCCGGTCGTTGGTACTTCCTGGCTTGTGTAACCACTAGGTAACAAAAGCTCAACACTGCGCCTAGCATCCTGGAGCAGTTGTGTTTTGTATGTGTTTTGGAGTTTGTACGTGTTTTGGAGTTTGTACGTTCTTTGTCGCTAGGGGCCACCGTAAATATACTTTTATTTATTCACGCCACATAAAATGTAATAAATAAATCATATAATACAAAAACCAACTATTTACATTTCAACTTTTAACTATTTAAATTTTCAGCTTTTTCCTTTTAAACAAATTTTAAGTGAAACAACACAAAACACTGCAAACCACAACACAATTAAATATAAATTAAAATACTAAAACAAAAAGAAGATGCACATTCTCTGTCATATGGACCTGCATGAATAAACTTTCTGAATCCTTTATCATCCACAACTGAAAATAGTTGTGGATGATTACTATACCTTTCTAATGTGACGTTGTTGTCCCTGGCTCTCTTTCTCTCTCTCTTTCCCTTCTGCTCTGTTCCTGTGCTACTGCGAGTGTAACTACCGCCCCTCCCCCCTCATCCCAGCTAAAGCACAAGGCTCGCGTGCGGAGTGAAGGGGGGAAAAAGTGCGAGAGAGAGGGTGAGAGAAAGGGGGAAAGAAAAAAGAAAAACCGGATGCAATGATTGCAAAGTGCTTATGCTGGTATGGTTTAAGTGTCCTCTTTTGCATTTTCCTCCGCATGACAACATGTACTTATGTAACATATATGTTTTTCTAGGCTTGCTTTTAGTGACCATGACGGTCTCAAAGTTCAGCTCGACTTTCATGCTTTTGAACAAAGGCTTTGTTGAAATGTAACCACGTCGACTCACTCTTAGCAGTGCTGCTTTTAAAAACAACTAATTAATTTTTCCAGTCATATGACTGCCACTATCATCAAGTGCCAGCCACTTTGACTTTAATTCAATGTTAAACAGAGAAGTTCATCAGTGTTTTACAACTCTGTTTCCTCCCATTTTCAAAGTTAAAACTTTCAGATCTGGCCTCACAAAACCTTTTTCTTTCTTCCAGTGGAGGGCAAGCAGTTACTAATTACCTTGCACTGCTTTTCATCCAACTATATCAGGTTCAAATGCTGATGCTCACATTTGTGGTGTGCTGCCTAACTCCACAACAGATAGGCCTCAACAACAAAGTGACATAGTTCTTGAGCAGCTTGTTTACCAGACCTGTTTGGCTATACGTAACTCTTCATGTTAAATCTTCAAAGCAAATCACACTCTCCTAGGTACAACCAGAAGGTTGCAGGTAAGAATCTGGTGACCGTGATATGTTTTTCCTTGATGCCTTGTGTTTTGGAGCCATTCTGTTTTCAGGTATCAGTGTCATTGCTTGACCTCCACATTTCACACAGGATCTCCAGAAGCTAGTACGACTTGGAGTCTCTCACTATGTGGAGACTTTACTAAAGCCATGTCACTGTCTTTCGCTGCTTATGAATATTGTGTAACTAGAAGGTCATACAGATTCAGGCAAATGAGTCTGAATTAGCCTCACCGCTGGACAAAACAGCAACTGCGATAACAGGAACATAAAAAGAAGCACTTATCTAATTCAGGGTGGGTTGGAGCCTATCACAGTTATCATAGGGCAAAGGGTGGGATACGCCCTAGACAGGTCACCAGTATAAGTGCACAGACACAATAACACCCACAGAAATTTAAAATCAATTAACCTAACAAGCATTTATCTGGACTGTGAGAGGAAGCCAGAGTACCAGGAGACAACACACACAGGAACAGGGAGAACTTGCAAGCTCCACACAGACAGGGACTATCAGATAAAAACAAACCACCTCAAATGACTCTCCTCTTGAATTCGAGTTAAGTTTCTTGTGCGCTCAACAGAGAAAGTTCTATTTTGTAGGAGTGAGTGGATGATTACCGTCCGGTTTAATCCAGTCACTGGAACTTAAATTATTACAAACCCCAAACTTTCTGTGTATGAAACTCAAAACCACAGTCTGTTTATATAGCAGTCAATTCTGAGTTTTATTGCTAATATTAGCAAAATACACTACATTTATTACATGAAGCTCAAAAACTCCTGTTGAAAGATTAAAAATGCCATTAAAGATGCAAAAATAAACATTCTCATTAATTTACAAGGCAGAATGCCGCAAGATTAAGGCCTCTGTTAGTGTCAATTCACAAGTGCAACATCACTTAAACACTTTCATTAATCTTTCTTTCCACTTAATCCCTTTTTGAACTTCACACTCTGTCACTCGTAACACACTCGGTTTTCTTTATGCAAAAATCAATTATTATTTAGAATCCTCATTTGTGTAATTAATGTCTTCTTTTTTTCCCACTTGGCTAAACAACTTTACAGATGGATTTTAGAAGGATCTCTGTACAGTAAAACACTGTTAAATGTTGAATTATATGCAGACTAATCCAGTGCATTTAGGTGAAAGAAAATCAGTGACTGTTTTCGCATAAATTAGATAAGAGTTGTTTGAAGCCCTTGCAGAGCCCTCAGCAGAAAAACCCGAAAACTTTGCTGCAGTGATCCAAAGCCTGTTGCTTCTCATTCAGCCGCTGTGCTGAGATGGCGAAGTTTGAGCTCAGTTTCATCACCCCGCAGAAGCGTCTTCACATCGAAATCCTCTCTCCCTGCACCAGACGACCCCGAATTGCCCAGGTGTCCTGTGAGAGAGACGGATTTGAAGGAGAGGTTAGCCACAAAAACAAATCCCTTTTATTTTCCTCTGTTTTAATGTTATTCTAATAGCAAATTTTGGAGTTTACAGGAACAGAAATTCCTTTAGCTTTTCATCAGACATCAGCTGCTCATTATGAGCCAGCTCATAATAATAGCAATCTTATTTAAGCCGTGTTTGAAAGGTTTAGCAGATGGTGGTTACATGTAAGCCAGGTTTGATGTTTTTTATCTTTGTGTTTACATAAAGTAAAACCAATGTGTTGTATTCTGTCTGACTCTGTTGCCAATTTCCTGAAATGTCTGTCGGGTGTTTTGTTCATATAATGGGAAGAATGTGACTTTAATTCAATTTCAGCAGGAAAGTTTCTACACAGTCTTTATTCTCAGGTTGTTTTCTCGTTTAGGGCAATTACATCCACTAAGCCACACTTCATTCTAAAGATGCATTAACTGAGTATCTTGCTGCGCTCAGTTTCTGTTTTATATATATAATGACACGCCAGGTTGCACGCTTCCTGGCACACATGCTAAGCAGAGGCTGACCTCGAGGTAAATGTAGCCCATAACAGGATCTTATAACGGGGGCTTGTAAACGATAACGAGACAGACCAGGGATGTTGTTACCTAACGATGCCACTGTAATTTTAACTTTTTATAAATAGATTAAAATCATTAAGTTAAGACGTTTGAATAAAGCTCAGGCGATCATTACGTGCATATGTACAAACATTGATGATATGTGGCAGACTACAAAAAGGCTGATTACAAATGTGAAACGTTGATTTCAAAAGATTTTATTTTGAAGGAGCCTTGCATGGACTACATGACCACAGCGCCTGCTTCCTGCCCTGGGCATCACATGTAATTGACAACCTGTGTCTGACTTTGCTTCCAGTTCCTTGTTATGGTTTAACTTTGTTATTACTCCCTCTTTCATTGCCCAGAGCTTTAACGTGGACACTTTCTGGGATTGTGAGCTATCAGTGCTTAAAGCTAGTGATAAATCAACTGTAAACGTATTTATGTGATTAAAAATATAAGGAAAAGCATAAGAGGCTCCTTTTAATCAAAAAGTAATAATGGAAAGAATAAGATAAATGAAGCTTGGATGTACGTGTCTGACCTTGAAAGTGAGTTCATCACCAACAGCGTGCCTCCTCACTATGATCTCCTTCACCTCTTTCTCTATGTTTTCCTGTGTGGTTCCTTTCACGTCAATGTAATAGCAATCACCGCTGGCATAGTGGCAGGAGATGGCCTGTGAAAACACACACAGATATCACACCTCATTACTCGTATGCAAAAAGAAATACCACAAATAATCATGTGGTTGTATGGAGCTAATTTGCATTAGAAAATATCAGGATCTCAGGTGGACTCTGGGTAATGCAGTACCTTGCGGAAGCCCTGTGTCTGGTTCATGCCAGATCCGTGGATGAGCAGTGGGTGGAAGAAGACTGTGTCACCCTTTTCCATTTCTAGGTGCACCCTGGGGTGCTCCGGGTCATAGTCTCGGACTCCATGGTACATCTTGTTCACCCCGCCCTGAGGACACATGCAATTATTTAAACACTCTGTGTGTGTACATCCTAGCAGGCATGACTGTAGCTGTTACAGTGTTGTGTGTACCTCCCACTCAGGATAGTCATGTTCCTGCAGCGTGCCCTTGTGTGATCCTGGCAGGACGACCAGGCAGCCGTTCTGTCTGTTCACAGTCTCCATAGCTGTCCACGCACAGACGATCCGATCGACTGGTCGAAAGGGAAAGTAATGCAGATCCTGATGCATCGGGTGACGGGACGTCTTCTTACCTGGAATGACAGAAGACACGTTAGACATTACGGTCCCAAACTCGTTTTCATTTTATTTTCTTCACACAAATCACACCTTAAAGATACTCTATGTTATGTTTGAGCTTAAGAAATGGATTGATGCTTCAGATAGATAAAGAACTGGCCATTCAGAGGGAAGATTACTAGCACAGTCTAAAAAGAAAAGCTAATAACAATCAAGCACACATCAAGAGTGTTGATGTAATTATGATCACTGCCACAAGAGGGAGACAAAACTAAGGGACACGTCCAGTTATTACATTGGTTATTATTTATCTGCACAATACTTGTCCTAAAAAGAGTCACGTACCTAAAAATACTGAGTTTAAGAGTAAACCCAAGAAGTACGCAGCATCCAAATAAGTATTAAGTATTTGTGACTTTGTGGGCCAAACATTTTAGTGAGAATTGAAATACCTGCATCAGGAGGTTTGTTGATCAGCATTGTGTGCATTGCCATGATGTTCGGTCCAATGAAACACTCAACATACTTCAGGATCTGATAAAGAAAAGCAAAAATTTTTGTTCTGATAGTCTTCAGGCTTGACTTATTTCATTGTTTATTAAAAGAAACAAATTCAATGCCTATTCATTTTTTTGTTTGTGAAAAACATTTAGACATCCAGATTAATGATTGAAGTCCATGTAATGTTTTCTGCTTTATCACCTGTGTGATTACTGATAGCACCTCTGTGAGGCACCAAACCCTTTTTATCAGAATTAATTTGGCAATTAACACAGAAAAAACAACCATCCTTTGACAAAACAGTCAGATTTATCCAACTTCTTGCTTCCCCCACTTCCGTACCATTGATTCATTGAACTCTCTGGCAGCTGCTCTATTCCCATGTTGTTGCAGTATATTAATGACTAACCTCGTATTGTGGATGGATTATCTCAGTTGTTTTCCTGACTGAAGTTTGGTCCATTTAGAGCAGGGGTGGGCAATTCCAGGTCCCGAGGGCCGGTGTCCCTGCAGGTTTTAGATGTGTCCTTGAACCAACACAGCTGATTTAAATGGCTAAATTAGCTCCTCAACATGTCCTGAAGTTCTCCAGAGGCCTGGTAATGAACTAATCATCTGATTCAGGTGTGTTGATCCAAGGTGAGATCTAAAACCTGCAGGACACCAGCCCTCGGGGCCTGGAATTGCCCACCCCTGATTTAGAGCATCCTGCCATGCGATTGCATTTGTC
This sequence comes from Aulonocara stuartgranti, assembly GCF_965226115.1. Lineage (NCBI taxonomy): Eukaryota > Metazoa > Chordata > Actinopteri > Cichliformes > Cichlidae > Aulonocara > Aulonocara stuartgranti. The sequence goes on along the minus strand of NC_138953.1, from coordinate 4,387,586 downwards.
CCTAACCATCAGGAACCTTCACGTTAACTTTTATCGAGTGGAAAAAAACTTAGCGTCCATCCTCCAGTTTCAGTGGTTATGTTATGCTAACATAGCTGTGTCACTACAAATGTCACTGCTGTTTAGTTTTCTGTCCTCATTTATGTTGGAAGTGATAGCAGAGCTGTACGTTTTAATTTTTTCAGAAATCTCTCAGTCAGAACATGCTATATCATGTTTAGGTAACTAGCGAAACTAGTGAGCTAACTTCCGCTAATTTCTAACTCTGTTAAATTCAATAAATTCTGCTTTCATGGATGCCTCATTCTCCGTTGCCGCCATGCTTTTTCGGCCATGTGCATATGAAAACAAAGGCACTGCGCATGCGCGTTTTACCCATATTCTATTGCAATATTTTATTTTCTTATTGTTGCATAACATTGTACCGGTATTACTGTAAAGGGTATAATATGGCCCAGCCCTACGAAAAACCCTACTGCTGTGTGTATTGTCTTTGTTTGTATGTGGCGTTCCAGTACCTTTGGTAGAGAGCAGTACCGGAACAGCTCAGGATCCTCCTGAAAGTCCTGCACTTTTGAGACAGCTCTCTGATCTGGGACAAACTCGGACTTTGCTATAGCCACGTCCCTCATCACCACCAGACCGGGAACCTTTATTTCCTGTCGACAGATCCGTTCAAACTCCCCCCTGAAGGAGGCACCAAAACACACACACACAACAGTCAGGACGGAAACATGTCTCACAGATGTTCTGTTAGGTTTAGGTAAGGTGAGTATGGAGGTCAGTCAATGGCATCAACTACTACATCCTCCAGGAACTGACTGTGCACTCTCACCACATGAAGCTGTGCACTGTCATTCACCAGGACAAACCCAGGACTTGCTGCACCAATGTAGGGTCTGAGACTGAGTCCAAGGATTTCAAGGATGCTGTTGCCAAGCCTGTAGGTCTGTGTCCCTTCATGGATTTGCCTCCAAAGACTATTACTGACTCACCACCAAACCGGTCATGCTAAACAATGTTACAGGCAGCGTAATGTTCTTCACGGATTCGCCAGAGCCTTTCACGTCTGTCACATGTGCTCAGAGTGAACCTGCTCTCCTCTGTGAAAAAAAAGGGTGCCAGTGGTGGACCTGACAATTCTGGTATCTTATGACAAATGCCAAGCAGTGAGCAGTGAGTGCAGGGCCCACTAGAGGACATTGGTCCGCCCTCATAAAGTCACATTTCTGATACTTTAGTCAGAGACATTCACACCAGTAAACAGCTGGAGGTCATTTGTGGCTCTGGGAGTGCTCAACCTGTTCTTCCTTGCAGACAATGAGCAGATACTGGTCCTGCTGATGGGTTAAGGACCTTCTACAGCCCTGTCCAGCTCTCCTAGAGTAACTGTCTGTCTGTTGAAATCTCTACCATGATCTTGAGACTGTACTGGACTGCAAAACTTCAGGCAATGGCATGTATTGATGTTCCATCTTGGAGGAGTTAAACTACCTATGCAAGATCTGTAGGGTCTCCCCTCATGCTGCCAGTAGTGACACTGACCCTAGCCAAATGCAAAACTAGTGTAATAAAAACAGTCAGATGAGCAGGTAAAATGTCACTGTCCTCCAGCTGTAAAACTGTGCCTGTTTTGGGAGTTGTCTCACTGTTGCTCCTCTAGTACACCTGTTGTTAATTTCATTAACACCAAAACAGCTGAAATGGAATAACAACCCCTCTGCTAATTAAATGACCAGATCAATATCCCATAAGTTTAACTGACTTGATTCTACACTCTGATTAAAGTGTTCCTTAAACAGTCACTGTAAAATTGGTAGATTTTCCTATGGCCAAACTTTCACATACTGAGTACAGTGCATGTATGAATAATCTCCAAGAGATAAAACGATCAGCCTTTGGACCGCTGTAAATATTTAGTTTTCCTGCTTATGAAAGATCAGGTATCCTTGTCTACCTTCTGTACGAGGGCCAGCCAATCAGAAGAAAGCTAGCTCAAAGGGGATGAAAGCTAAAACTGATTGAAATGATGGGGGATCTGCCAAAGGCTGGCATAAAATAAATAATCAATATTTTGAACTGTAACCTATTCAAGTAAAAATAATTATTTTATGTGTTTGTGCTTTTTAAAAAGTACTTATTTCATTTATTATTTATTGCCAAGTGTCTGATGTTACCTGAACCTGTCGATGTCCTGCTTGGACACCAGATTTCTGATGAGAAGGAAGCCATTTTCCTCATAGAAGAGCCGCTGTTCCGGGGTCAGCAGGTCATTATCCAAAGTATACCTGCCAAATTGAAAAAAATAAAAAAATAAAAAAGCTTGCCTTGCCTTTTGAGCCAATGGCACTGTGGCACCACTTGCTATTACACATGGAGAGCAGAAAAGTGGGACACTGTGGACCTGATCAATAGAAGAAACTGTGGGAAAGGTGAACGATAAACATGATTGCTGAGTGCATAAAAACCTTTAGCCCGACGCGGAGCTTAGGTGTGTCCTTACCTCAGTCTCTGTGGGTGACCGTAGCTGACGGTTTCAGCAGACGTGGGTGCAGCTCTCTTCAGCAAATCAGTCAAGGATAACAAAAACAAAAAACACGGGGGAAATGTCTGCTATACAGCAGCGAGAGATTATGATTTATAGATTTCAGATCATTTCCAAGATTTTACAGTGAAACATTCTGCCTTTCTGCCAAAATATGTGAAAATGTCTTTTATGTGAAAATCTGCATTGGTGCTCCATATTAAAACCAGGGAAACCGACAACACTTTTTAAAAAAACAAATCACATGTATAAATTTGTAACTAGCTTATCTTTAAGTTGACCTATCTACAGATAGACCTAACAGATTACACCTATTATTTAACAGGTTGATATAGACAATAATCCAATAACAGTCGTTTCCGAGCCCTAAGTAACAGTTATAAATGTCTCCAGCTAGCTAGCATTAAAAACGTTTATTGCAAATGATATGCAGTCCAAACAAACACACTTGTAGAGAAACAACGGCGAACACGAAAATAACTAGCGGTGTTAACAGCGCAAGAATAGTTACAGGCATTCAGCTCCTGTCCTTATGTCAGTATTCTCCGGGAGGCCTGCAGTCCACCGCGGGTTCCCAGTAGCGGAGTATCAGTGTTATCGGGCGCTCACTGCTTCGCTATAGGCTAAGAGCCTCCAACGAGCCGATTTATCGCAAATACGAATTAAAAAAGATACAATCCCCGCAGGATGTCTGTCAAGATGGTTGATAATGACTCGGAGTCTCTCCAGAGGACGAGACATTTTCTGTCAAGTAGCAGTGCGTCGTGTCCTCTGTAAAAGTAGTGGAGAAGTGGGTTGTTGTTAGTGATGGGTCGTTCGCGAACGAAATGGCTCTTAGAGCCGGCTCTTTGACGTGAACGACGCGAGCCGGCTCCTTATCGCGAGCCGTCATGTGGGGTTTTTTTTCTTTCTCTCACCCTCTCTCTCTCTCTCTCGCACTTTTTTTCCGCTTCACTTCGCACCTGAGCCTTGTGCTTTATGCTGGGCAGAGGGGGGAGGGGCGGTAGTTACACTCAGTAGCACAGGAACAGAGCCAGAGGGAGAGAGAGAGAAAGAGAAAGAGAGCCAGGGACAACAACGTCACATTAGAAAGGTATAGTAATCATCCACAACTATTTTCGGTTGCAGATGATAAAGGATTCAGAAAATTTATTCATGCAGGTCCATATGACAGAGAATATGCATCTTCTTTTTGTTTTCATATTATAATTTATATTTAATTGTGTTGTGGTTTGCAGTGTTTTGTGTTGTTTTCACTTTAAATTTGTAAAAGGAAAAAGCTGAAAATTTAAATAGTTAAAAGTTGAAATGTGAATAGTTGATTTTTGTATTATATGATTTATTTATTACATTTTATGTGGAGTGAATAAATAAAAGTATATTTACAGTGGCCCCTAGAGACAAAGCACATACAAACTTCAAATCACGTACGAACTCTGAAGCACGTACAAACTCCAAAACACGTAAAAACACGTACAAACTCCAAAACACGTAAAAACTCCAAAACACGTACAAAAGACAACAGAAGTGCTCCAGGATGCTGGGCGCAGTGTTGAGCTTTTGTTACCTAGTGGCTACACAAGCCAGCAAGTACCAACGACCGGATTTGGTGTGTGGTAGTAACAGGTAAATGAACTTTTTTTTTAAATTATTTGAATATATATGAGTGCCTGTGTATAAATACACAAACAATACACACATGCTTTCAATTGTGTAATTTAAGTGATCTAGTAGCTCTGCTTTGGAAGTTCAGTTCATGCTAGAAATGTGTTTTGGAGTTTGTACGTGTTTTGTCTCTAGGGGCCACCGCATATATTTATATATAAACATATACAAATAAAACCACTTTTTTTTTACGTTAGTAATTCCTTTTGTGCATAATTTTATATTATTGTTAATAATAAATTAAAGCAACAAAACAACCTGAAGAGCCGGTTCGGAGCCGAAAGAGCCGGCTCTTTTTAGTGAGTCGAACCGAAAGAGCCGGCTCTCTAAAAAGAGCCGGAAATCCCATCACTAGTTGTTGTACTTTACGTACCTCCGCTGACTGGGGCAAAGGCTAGCATGATGACACGCTCTGTGAATGTGCTGTTATGCAAAACACCTACAGTCGTTTATGGATCCGTTAAAACACAGCCCAGTCATTATCACAACGCCGTAACAAGTTTAATAGAATCAAAAATACTTCAATGATTTGTAAGGGAAATTATATTTCCCCTCCTGTGACTAGATGAACGGATCCTTTAAAAATAGCAGGAATATCGCAAAAATGCTAATGGTGTAAACGGGTAAAGAAAAATCAAAACTCTATTGTAGAGTTCAAGCATTTTTATCCCTTTAGCAAACCTTTTCAGCTGTTAGTGAACGTTATTTATTGCAAACAACGGGATTTCATAAGGATTATTTCCAGCATCACTAGTAATTAAAGTTTTATCCAGCAGGGGGGCGCCACACAACAATAATTATTCTCATCAGCTTTATAATTTATGCTAATTTCGAAGCTGTTGAAACCCTGAGCGCTATTTAACCATTCCATCATTTTTGGCATCTTCAACAAACACAGACTATTTTGTAATAGAAGTTGAATCGATGAAATAATCGATCTACTCATTTAAAGACTGAAATGGACAGTGTTGCATTGTTATAGTGATGAGTTACAAATGAAAAGGAACGGTATGCTAACAAAACCTGCAGCTGTTTCTTATTTTATCTATTTCCCAACTTTGACAAACTATACTGTACTTAACTTCTAGTTTTACCTACGAGCTAACAAACAAAAAGGCACACAAAATAGCACTTAGAATGTATAATATGCAGTATGTATGTATGTATAGTTTTTGGTGTATGCGTCTATCTAGACGTTTTTCTTTACGTTTTTCAAGTCTATGATGTGGAAGATGTCTGTACAAAAAAAACAGCTTTTAGTTTGCACACTGACCAGATAGACATCACAGTGGCTTTTATTTTGGAAATTGCAATAGAACAGACCTTTGTTTTGAAATGTCAGCGGAAGTGCCATTATCGTAATCTACCTTACATGCTCGCACCCCTCCCGTCTCCGCACTCGACATCCTCCAGCCTCTTTAAACTGTCTCCGCTGCCGAAACAGACGACTTTTTCGGGTTTCGGTCTGTGTCTGTTCGCCCGCACACTCGCACACCCTTCTGCTTGTTTCGGAGGATATTTCTTTCTCTGGCGGAGCGTGTGGAGCACAACCCGAGCACAGACGGAGCTGTGTTTCAGGCTACTTCAGTGGGCGGGTAAAGCGGAGGAGGGCATCCGGGCCTGGCAGCTCCGGAGGGTCGGCTTGAAAACGACGGAATTCACCATTTTCAGGTAAATTCGTTGATGGGTCACTTTCAGGTAACGCTTAATGAACAAGCAGGAGGCTAGGCTTCGCCCGGCGACAAAAGACGAAGTCTGAATGGTGGCCATTGGAAATGGCAAAACAGAGGAAACGGCAGCTGGAGAATAATACAGCCAGACTCTTACTGTAATTCATATATTACTCTTTATCCAGCACGATTATACGTGTTGTTTTTGCGCCTCAAACAATATCTTATTTCACGGTATGTTTGTTTACATAACGTGGCTCAGGCATCGGCAGCCAGAATGTCACCAGCGATAGAAAGCGAACTGTAGATTAAAGGATGAAATAATGCATCCTCGAAATCGCCCTAAATCCCAATGAAAACAGTATGGATCATTGCAGGTATAATGCAAGACCTGTACACAACATATTCATGTCACCCCAAACCTGCTCACAATACACTGTAGCTATACAATGAGGCTTCCCTTTAAAGGAGTAGAGGTGCATTTACCATCAACCGGCCTTTGACTTCATATAAGTGTGAAAGAAATGGCTTCTCTGCTACAGTCAGCGCCTTTACTTCAGCTTGTGCCACGTTTTTGCTGATGTGAAAGCACTGTGGAACAAAGTTGGAATACAAACATTATGAAACTGAGTTAAATCCCTTAAAATAACCTCCAAAGAACTCTTGACTTTTACCAAACTGTGGTTGTTCCTGTCAAGTTATTTGAATACGGTTGAGACACGTTGCTGAAAGTGGAAGATAAGAGACATGCCCTTGAAAATAAGTATTATGGACTGACTGTGTTTAAGCAGACACAAGCTCAAGGGTATTTTAATCTAATGCACCAGGAACACACTGCCCTGCTGTTACCCTGAAAACAGTGACCTGATCTTAGGTACACTATTGTCCTAGAGTTTCGCCTTTTTTTTTCTTCTCCCAAATCGAATACAAAAGCATAAAAAACAAGCAATTACACAACTAGAAATCCAGCATAAATCATTTCAGTTATTATCACCATTCAATAATATTAGAGCTCTGCCTATATGAAAGTTAAAAATTTCTGATTATGAAATTAGAAAGACAGTTTGCATTGTTGAAAGGGAAATAGCTCTGCAGTATTGAGCACTTCTCACCCATCTTTGCCGGGAAATGCCTGTGATGCTTTTAGGCTCTTTTCTATTTCCCGTTTGACCTGCATTCAATTCCAGTGTCCTTCATCTGGAACAACTAGCTGTTCAATTATGTGTATTTGCGAATCTGCATGTGTGCGTTTTGACCCACATTCAGATCTGGGCTGCTGGCTGTGGGAACGATACACCCTGAGAGAGCGACATTAATTACCCCGACAGCTCCCACTCCATGCCTGTAGGCCCGTATAGCAGTGCACATATCGATCAGTCTCTGCATTGTGCCACGATTGTGGGAGGTGTATGTGTGTGCACACCCACTCTATGTTTCTCTCTTTTGCTCCTGGGACTGACACATGAGGATGTATATTATAATGATCTGTCTTCTAGAAGAATGTGGGATGTGTCAGTGGTTTCGATCTGAGAAATCAAAGTGTCTTGTGAAGGACTTGTGAAGCAGGTGTCAGCGATTAGTTTGGAACTTCCTGTCAGAGCGAGTAAGTGACGAATTGGATCAGAGTACTAACTTTGGTGTAGAAGCAAGTATGAGATTGTTAGAACAAAAGGTTTTTGTTTTGTTTTTTTCTTTTACCATTCAGAGTGACACTGGGCTGTGATTTTAATTTTTCTGTGTCATATTAAAATCAGACAATGTGACTTTGCAGGTGGTTTCCCACATCTCAGAAAAAAATCCTAATGAGATCATCGGGGGATATCCAGTCTTAGCTTAGACAAAAAACTGAAAGGACAGAAAAAGACATGTTTGTGTCATTGAAAACATTACCTTAGTATGGGGTAAACCGCTGTCTCCCTGGTGAACAGCTGTACAGCTCTCTGTATCTGCTATCTGCAATTTTAACTTGACTCAGTTAGTTTTTGCCTGCATCACTGCCGTGGCTTATGTTATGGAGCTCTATATTTTTATTCTACCAGGGTAGCTTTGAGTGATTTACAGGTCAGGACGGTCCTTACTTTTCTTATACTGTGCCTTGATGCAGCACTTAGGATACATCCTTTCTGAACCAAAACATTTTTTTTAAATTCTCCATTGCGTTAAGCCAGCTTTTTTTTCTGATTGGCTGCCACATTTAAACAGAAGGTTTGAACAGTAGGTGAGTGGGGCTTCTGTCCTTACGGCTAGATGTGACCATATTAGGGACCTGCTGACCATTAACATAGAGCAGGGGTCCCCAATCCCAGTCCATGAGGGCCGGTGTCTCTGCAGGTTTTAGATCTCACCCTGGGTCAACACACCTGAATCACATGATTAGTTCATTACCAGGCCTCTGGAGAACTTCAAGACATGTTGAGAAGGTAATCCCAGTCCACCGGCCCTCGTGGACTGGGATTGGGGACCCCTGACATAGAGTTAAAAATCTGAATGTCTTAAACACAGCAGTGGGAGCAGTCTGTAGCCGTACAGGGATAAATTATACATACACTGACCTTAATATTTTAGATTTCTGAAATCTGTAATCTGAGCAGGAACTGCTGTAAGAGTATAAACATAACAGGAAATAAGGAAAAGCTCAGTAGATCCACTGTAACTGCCACAAAGTATTTAGGAAAATATGTTATATTCCATCACATTTTAACTTAGCTGCTGCAGTGATGTAGATGATAATGGCAAGAAAATCATCAGAAAAGTGTTTTGTTTGGTTTTTTTTCTTCTTTTTACTCGTTAGTTTTTCACAAAACACCTAAATGTTTTGTAGGAAGAAGTGAATTAGCGAATGGTGGCTTATAATAATTGTGGCAATATCCCAACATGCTTTGTAGCCAAGCAGACTGCACTTCCAAAACACTGTTGCTATTGACAACCAGTCGAATAGCTTTCTCTCTCCCTCGTCAAAGGAGCTTGTAAAGAAAAGCGTCTGGACTTCTTTAAGTTGCATGAAGACGTTTCACCTCTCAGCCGAGAAGCTTCGTCAGTTCTAAGGTCAAATGGCAGAGAGTCCCAGATTTAAACCCAGTGGGGGTATCCCCCCCACAGAGGGACAAAAGGACCCCCTGATGATCCTCTAATCACCTGAGCCAAGGTGTGAAAGCGGGTGTGGGTCCCAATCAGCCAGAGTTTCGGGTGAGTTCATTGTGAAACCTGGCCCCACCTTATCATGTGATTTCCTGTGGTCAGATGGCCCAGGATGTGTGTGGGCGTTAAGGCGTCTGGGGAGGGAACTCAAAACTGGATTATACATGGCAGACAGTTGGTGTCGTAAACCACCGCCTCTGTTCAAAGATGGTCGCTCACAGTGGACATAGATGGCTTCTTTCACTCCTCTTTCAAACCATCTGTCCTCTCTGTCCAAAATGTGAACATTGGCATCCTCGAAAGAGTGTCCTTTATCCTTAAGATGCAGATGGACTGCTGAGTCTTGTCCTGTGGAGGTGGCTCTTCTGTGTTGTGCCATGCGCTTGTGAAGTGGCTGTTTGGTCTCTCCAATGTAGAGGTCTGGACATTCCTCGCTGCACTGTACAACAAACACCACGTTGTTAAGTCTGTGTTTTGAAGTTTTGTCTTTCGGGTGAACCAGTTTTTGTCTGAGCGTGTTGCTGGGTCTGAAGTACACCGGGATGTTGTGCTTGGAGAAAACTCTCCTGAGTTTCTCTGATACACCGGCTACATAGGGGATGACAATGCTGTTGCGTCTGTCCTCCCTCGCTGGTGTCTGGTCTTCTTTTCTGTGCATCTTTGCTAACTTTATAAACGCCCAATTAGGATAACCGCATGTTTTGAGTGCTTCCTTTACATGTGTGTGTTCCTTCTTTTTTCCCTCACGCTTAGAGGGAACATGTTCTACCCGGTGGTGTAGGGTCCTAATTACTCCAAGTTTGTGTTCCAGAGGGTGATGGGAGTCAAAGAGGAGGTACTGGTCCGTGTGTGTGGGCTTCCGGTAAACTTCGATGTTGAGGTTGCCGTTCTCTTCAATGTGCACTGCGCAGGTGATTAGAGGATCATCAGGGGGTCCTTTTGTCCCTCTTTGGGGGGGATACCCCCACTGGTTTTAAATCTGGGATTCTCTGCCATTTGACCTTAGAACTGAAGAAGCTTCTCGGATGAGAGGTGAAACGTCTTCAAGCAACTTAAAGAAGTCCAGACGCTTTTCTTTGCAAGCTCCTTTGACTACGATGACCTGGATGACTGAGAACCTTCACAGACATCTTCTCTCTCCCTCCTTCTACCTCTTGTTTATATAACTCCAACTTGTGCCATATTTTCCAATCAGATAGGTGTTTTTGTGTGTGTGTGTTTCTGTTTCCACACCTCTTTTTTGACTCTTTGTGCTTTTTAGAATGTTTCTCCCTTCATCTTTGAAAAATGTGTGTGTGTGTGTGTGTGTGTGTGTGCGCGCGCATGCTGTTTCTGTTTAATTCATGATTTTTCAACTCTGGTGTTTGCTTGTGCTTTTTCATCCTTGTTCTGTGTGTGCGCTGAATTTATTAACCCAATAAGCTTTTCTTCCAGCACTGCGTAGCTTATTGTTGTGTAGAATTTGACAAAAACTAAGAGGTGGACTAGCTAACAGCCAGGGGGAATGAAAGGGAGGCTGTTACTGTGCTGCTACAGGGTGGGCATGATGTAGGTGAAGTGGTAATTTCTGGGTTCTTTGGGGGACTGACAAAATTGTAGGGCTTTCAAATGAATACAGTTAGTGTGGGCTGGGTGCAGCGCAACCACACACACACACACACACACTCTCTCTCTCTCTCATTCACGCACTCAGTCGTAGCCACATGAACACACACAGATGAGAAAGTTATGTGAGCCATGCAAGGAATGTGAATTGGGAGTTGACTGTCTCTTTTACACACACACACACACACACACACACACACACACACACACACACACACACACACACACACACACACACACACAGCTTCTTTCAAGCTTCAAAAAGTGAAAAATTTAGGTCATATCATCAAGCATTTCTGTCAGCCCTACTGCTGTGTGTGGGTGTGTGTGCTGTCATCTTGTATGAATTTATTTGGCTGTTAGAGGTCTTGTAGGATGTATGTGTGTTGGTGTTAAATGGATTGAGCAGGTGTGTTACTTCTCTTTATTCTCTTCTGAATAACAATTTTCATACATTGTCTTTTCACATAAACAAATTTAGTCTTCTATTATTGCTGTATTCTGTAGCATTATGGAGCCCTGTCCAGTTTTCCCCCATGGAAGTCTTTTAATTACACTTCTCTGTGCGATTGCTTGTGTACCCAGGGTTGAGTTGAGTGAAATTGACTCATAATCTGGAGTTTAAGCATTGTTAGAACCACAGCATCCCCCCAGCGAGCTAGAGATCAGTCAGTGCAACTGTTTGATTTGTTGCTTCCCTACCGAAATGGTGTCCAGGCTAGCAGTTGACATCTGCTATTTTGAGCTGTAAGCTTGATTTAGACTTCTGCGGGACGTTTACATGCTACCTTATGCAGTAACCGGAAACTCCTTTTTGGTTCAAATGGGGGTCCGGTAGAGCAGGGTGATATGACCAAAAATATTTATCACGATATACATTTGAAAATTTGCGATAACGATATAACTGATGATATAATTGACACTAGACAAAATACTTTACAACTCCACAACTTTATTAATACAAAAAAAAATCAATGTATTTTCACTTAAACAAGCAGCTGTTTTTATGTGCATTAAAGTTATATAAAAATTTAACAGTGCAAATTCCTTGCCGACAGTTTAAATGGCATTTCCAGTGGAAATTGGCCGACACATCCTCAGCATAACCATGTATAATATCCACAAAACTTAAAAAGAGGTTATATACACACAATACGGTAATATTATGTTGAAGCACAGTACGTATCACTCCGCGAGGCTCCTCCCTACGATAGCCGTAATGCGGGATTATAAGGGACTCTGTCGATTTTCAGAAAAATCAAAGGATTGATTTTAAGTGCGCCGTATTTTCCGAAAAACACGGTAATAACGACGGCCCGCTAGCATGCTCTACCAAAAATAGTGCTTTGTTGTGTATCTGATGGACGAAAGCTAAACCAGTTCCACACCACTGAAGTTGCAGCATTTTTACAAACCAATTCTGGTTCATCCGTTTCATTCAACGATCCGCTTTCGTCCTTCTCATTCTCCGCCATGCTTTTTCCGCCATGTGCGTATGAAAACAAAGGCGATGCGCATGCGCGTTTTACCCATATTCTATCGCGATATTTCATTTTCTTATCGTTGCCCAACATTATACCGGTATTACCGTGAACGGTATGAATGGCCCAGCCCTAGGGTCCGGTTATGGCGTAAGTTACGGCAAGGATCTGAAGCACAAGTATAATTTACATGTTACGCCTTACCTGACAACCCTTTGTCCCCCACTAACTCTTTTTCTCATTGATTGTTTTTTCATTGGAATTATGTCATCTAAAAGATCTCTATCCATCCATTTTCCATTTTCACTGCTTCGTCACAGGGACAGGCACCCTTGGATATGTTGACCAAAATAAACGTGGTTAGGATTTCTGCTGTAATCGAGCAGGCTCACTGCTTCGTCACAGGGACAGGCCCCAGAGCACTGCACTCAGGTGATGATCTAAAAAGGCTACAAGGTCAAGAGGTGGGATTCAGACTACTTCCAACATCTCCCAGTTGCTCTCTGTTGATATAATGGCGCTGTAGCTCAGTAGTCATATTGTATACCATCAGTAAAGCAGATGGATTTGTGTTTCTAGGTTGAAACATAAAGACATTTAGCTGTTCCGCTTGTCAAGTTGAAATTGGATTTTTGGAATGCAACGTTGTATGAGTAGCTGATTTGTGCCCAGAGAAAAGTGGCACAGTGTTGATGCCAATTAGTCAGCTGGAGTTGATGTTCTGCTGTTTAGTTCATCCCGTCCTACACAACTCTCACCATCTGCCTACTTTTCACAAACAATTCTTCCAACATTTCACATAATCACAACAAGGACACGACAGTCGACATTATTCACCATCGGTAACGATTCTCCTTCTTGAGCATCAAACCCGTGAGCTCTTTGAATTTCAAGGTTGTGTAACTGTGTTCTCATTGCCCTCTTTTTAGCCGGCTGCCTACTTTAACTTTAAATTCCACTCTCATTCTAAAATTGAGTTTCCCTTTTAATCGTGAGCAGGAATCTCTAATTATCCCGCTTTCTTCCCGTCGGGTTAATCATTGCCTCCCAGATAGGCGTTATCTGCAATCAATGCCAGCAAAGTGCACCGAAAGTTCACAGGAAACAGACACAGAAATTGGACCGTAGTTGCTTATGATACCTAGAGCGTAAATACTCAGGCCATGATGCTTTTTAATTTAGCCACTTTTAACGATTCTTCTGTGACATGTTGCTGAAAGGAGTCAAGTTTCGCCGTACTCCTCTTCCTATTTCTGGAGCTGTTCTCTGCATTAGCATGAGCAAGTGTCCCCTTCATCTTTATTTGAGAGGTCAGATGGCTGTGGATGCTGATAATCTTATGTAATCACACTAAAGAAACACTCCACGATGAGTAGTAAAACACAGAAGCTTTTACTGACAGCAGTGGTGTGTACTACAAAAGAAGTTTGACATAGCTTGGCTTTCTTTGTATTATCTAGCCTGAAGAAACCTAAAATCCCAGTCTGAGATAACGGATACAACTTTCCACAATCAGGCTGTGCGTGGGCTCAATAAAAGGGGCTGTTTTAATGCGTCATTAGATGTGCTTCTCTGTAGAAAATGGACCATCTGCAGAATAACTACTGAAATGTGGCACTTAAGGGCAATTCACACTCTGACACTGAAAACTGGTTTTAGGCTCAACAAACCCATTGATCTTGCTTTGCAGTGCAACCTTCAGGTCTCAGAGAAGTACATCACAGCTGTGAGCACTGGGTATTAAGGGCACAAGATAAAGTCAGAAAACAGTCATCCACCATGAATTTGGCAGAGTTGCATCGAGGCAAGAAATAGAAAATTTGTTCCATCATGTTTCCTGATTGCTGGCAGCAGGGAAAGAAAATGAGGAGTAGCAGGTCTTTGGTCTTCAACATTATGTGTTAGGGTAGAAGACATGCAGAGTTATTTTCTGAAAACTGAAGCGGTTATTAGGTACAGAGGGGTGGCAGAAAGAAACGAAAAGCGGATCTGGTTTCTGCAAATGAGTGCATGTCCAAATCTAATCACTGCAGTAGACTCTGATGTGGAGTCTGAAATCTTTAGGAAACGCCGCCATAAATTAGTTTCCTTACCATCTCTAGGTACAGTAAATACAGAGCTATCTCCTGCATATAATGTTGGTAAGAGGCTATAGGGGCTTTACAGCAAGGCACAGTAACATGCTTGTGTAAAGTTGGTCAGAAGGTTCCTTTGTGAGTGCGCATGCGCCATTAGCGTGCTGCCTGCTGTAACCCCTAATTTCCCTCGGGATGAATAAAGTATTCTGATTCTGATTCTGACTCTTATAACAGAGTGCCACAGAACCTGTGGGAAACCACAGTGTTGTTTTTACAGTTCTTATATGTTAGCTTTTGGCAGAGATGTAGGTACCATCCAGCTGTAACATATGACAAGTTTCTAAAAATGTCAGGATGTAGGCATTAAAGATATTGCATATGAAAGTCACACACAAAAAAGGTGATTTAATGATGTATTGTCTAGTTTTGATCTCCAGCAACCACAAATTTCAACCATGCTTGGGGCACTGCTGCGACAGAAGTTGACATGAAAAATTCTTTAGCCTGCAAATGTGCATTTTAATCAATTTATGGAGAATTTTGCATCTCTGGCTGCCTGGTGAATTTTGTAAGTAACATGCACCTCAGGCAGGGAACACCTGTTTCCAAAGGCCTTGGGGTAATGAAGGTGGTTCTAGAAACTGTGTGTGGGGGGGGGGGATGCGTGACAGAAACCCATTCAAAAGACAGAGTCGAAGAGGAGGAGCAGATGGAAGTAGGGAGGATTAGAGTTCTGTTTTACACATATGAAAGTAGGGCTGCTCGATTATGGCAAAAATGATAATCACGATTATTTTCACTGAAATTAAGATCGCGATTATTTGACGATATTTATTTAACCCTTTAAGACCTACCATAGAACCAAGTCTGCCAGAGCTTATATTATTTTTTTACATGTTGTAGT